>NW_019743676.1:220839-277734 GCF_002891405.2 Cryptotermes secundus
AAAGTAAGCAATGAATACAGCTGAAAATTTTATTGTACTTCAGGGGCATGTATACCAACATAATAAAAAAAAAATTTTGACAATTGGACTCTCCAAACCCGCGAAATTTTAAAATTCCCGTTATTTCCTGAACACACTTCGTACATGAGGAATACAGAATTGCTGTAACCCTCCAATCACAGACTGACAGAAAAGCTCCTCACTGAAGGGCCTTCATAAAATGAAGTACCTAGGGACCTGGGGACAGGAATGTTGACTGGCCTCTGTATATGGAGACTACAACTACATGTTACAGGCCCCTCAAATGGTGTTACATGCAGGAAATGTGGACAGGAGGAGGAATCCCCCACCACATGCTTGTCAGTGACCAACTCTGGCCAGGCACGCAATGAAGTTCTTTGGTTATGCATGGTTGACTCAGTGCCTCAGTCAGACAGGTTCTGGCTCTAGCACCGAGGACAGGACTCGTTTGAAGGGCCATAACAAAAACAGTGGTCTCCTGGGTGATACTGACTTGTCTGACCCTGCATGAGAAGTTTGTATCAAGTTTCTGTATACCTGGCTTCCCCTCAGGGAAGTACAGCAGCGCTCGCAGGGACAGTGGTGCATCAGTCTTGTAGTGTAGAGTGAATCGGGGCCTGTCATATGAAGTGCCAATGAATCTGTAGAACTCGTCATGCATTTCAGGGGTCACATCTTTGGCGTCCATCAACCACAGGGGCTGAAACAGCATATCGCGATGAAACGAAAGCTCTTTTATAAGAACTTAATAAGCAAGCAGCCCCAACCAGAAACATTTCTAACTTATATTTTGGAAGTGCTCAGGTCAAATCTATGTTGGACTCTCAACTTTGTGACTGAGGTTTTCTGTGGCTCTCAGGAAGTCACTCTACACAAATATTAGGACAGTACTTTAAATTGTGCCAAGACGACTTCCTTCCACATCCTTTCCAAGTCATTATTTACCATCATCAACAGATCTGATGGTGTCAGTAACACAGACAGCACAGCGTCAAATGATCTGATGACAGCAAATAATAAATTGTAAACAATGAGGAATGATGCGGTTATGGCCTAATTTAAGGTCATGTTCTGGCATTTGCCTGATTGGACTGAGAAAATCTCAGTCAGAAGAGACAGTGTCCCAGCTAAGATCCTAACAGAGCACCTCTCTAACGGAAGTAGGAACTGTTATGGCTTGAGCCAATGTGATGCACACTCTAACGGAAATGAGCACATTTCATGAAATATCCTTTCATCTCTATGAGCAACATCTCAAACAGAAGGCACAGTACAAAGAACATGTATGTAACATGAAACATTCTCCTCACTGGAAATTACAGCTTCTTAACTAAAAATTTATTCATCTGATGATGGAAACAGATCCAGTTTCTGAAAATTTGTGTTCTTTCAGAACACTAAACTAAGAACAAGGTCCAGAAACTGAGTACTCCTGATTTCTATTTACTGATTATGTAGTAAGGCTCTGATATACAGGTGCAATGTCAAATGTTTATTGGAGACTTGAATGTAATAAATCACTTAACTAAAGACTACAAACATCAAATCTCATCCAGAGTAACTAAATCCATGAAGCTGAGTCCTTCTTTCAAAACCAGCAGTTTCTCAGCTAGCCTAGATATTCCAAGCACTTTATGGAACTTGGACTGTTCATCATTGTGCTCACAAGATCCTGCCACCATTGAGCCCTATCCAGAGGCAGATGAATCAACTTCACATCTTGTTCCTTTATGATATGTTTCAATATTATCATCCTACGTACGCCTAGGAAATTGGCATCTGGATTGGAAAACTTACGAGCCACTAACCTGTATTGTATTTGCTTGCTTTCCATTCAGAAAGATCGGACTTCCAACAAAGTTGCTGTACTTCTTTATAATACCTTTGAAAAAGGAACACAGAAAAAGCCATTATTGACATTTTTGTCACCTTTCAGTGATATCATGATAGTCAATTCCAGGCACATGGATGAAATTAATATAGAAACTACTGAAACACCAGCTGAGAATTCACTTGGAATCATTTCCTACATAAGCTTTGGTTCTCCTGACTTCCTTTGCTTCCTCCCCTAGTCCTACCAGGTACTAAATGTTATGGAACGACACACTGAGGCTGATGTCTGATGGTATTTCCCATGAACAGTATTCACAAATTGTTAATCGTAAACCATCTCCCCTATATGGTACATTTAACTTCATATATCAATATACAAACAGTATCAACACTCACAGCACAGACACGATACCCTAAAAGAAAAGACTGCTTGCTCATTCATGACGTACTACAGAACTTAACGTTCATAAAATGTATTGTTGCTATGGTAACAAAACTGCATAATGTCAATGATAAAACTCGCATTTGCAAAACTCCTCCTATATATAAGGAAGGATAAGTTACTTTGAAGATTCCCCACGTTACACCTGAAATTTTCACTACCTTTATGCAACTGATATTAAACATTAGGTTCATAATTCATGTGCTGGGCACCTCTATAAGCACTAAGTTGACTGACTGCATACACATTCTAGACTGCTCTGCTTCATCATGTCAGACATGAAATTACATCTTTATCCAATTAACTTACAAATTCTGGCACTTCAGAACGTTCTAGACTACATGACAACATACCGCTGACTGTATCTTCATCACTGAACTCTCGATTTTCTTGTTTTAGATGCAGAACAATCTTCGTTCCAGGCTGTACACCTTCTGCTTCTTGAATTTCATATGTCCCTGTCCTGTGAACAAAAAGAAACACATGCCAAGCTGGATTCAGCACAAATTCCAAACTTACTAAGCACTGGTCAGTCACACAAGTTCAGTCAGCACAGTGACTAGTCACTGACTGGACAATCAATATTTGATGGGAATTTTCTCTATACCACCATACCTACAATGGCACATGTATGTCCTGTAGAACTAGGAGCCCTTCCCCCATGGTTCAGCAACTGGAACACAGACTGATCATCCAGTGCAACATTTCTTAAACTTGTCACTCAACACATCCCCTGGTCTCAAGAATGAAACTTCATATACCCCTTTACAGTGGTGAGTTGATTTTTATGTGCAACTGTGTGTCATCATGCGTCATACACACAAACAAAACACAGAGACTCTTCCATTTTAAGCAAACTCTGTTTATTATGTGTACAGAAAAAGTTGTACAGAAAACAGCTGTGAAGAAACTTTCAGTCCCCTTTGACCTATGTTTGCCAATGTCTAAAACAGACCTCACATGCCCCCTGGAGTATGTTCACTACAGATCCAGTGCTTCTGCCAACAACAATGGTGTTCACAGGCC
Source organism: Cryptotermes secundus (assembly GCF_002891405.2). Taxonomy (NCBI): domain Eukaryota; kingdom Metazoa; phylum Arthropoda; class Insecta; order Blattodea; family Kalotermitidae; genus Cryptotermes; species Cryptotermes secundus. Next base: position 224,162 of record NW_019743676.1, read on the forward strand.
CAGAATGATACCAAGCATTCAGTAGACTAGAATGAGAGTCTGCAAACACAGATGGCTCACTACATCATATGAACAAGAATATGAGATCTCAGGTTCTCATGGCAGTGAATATTAAGAGCCTGGATTTGTGATGTGACGCAATGTGACTGCCAGATGCATACCAACATTTTACAGGAACATAGCGTCTCCATCTCCAGAGATGAAGATAGCCAAGTTGCCTGGACAAAACCACCTACCACACCACACAGCATCTCATTCCAGAAGACAGCAGTATCCCGGAGTCACACTTCTGTTCCATAAACTGGCATGTCACATAAGTGACCCCCTAGAGCAATGTCAGACAGATACTCAGAGAAAGAAAACAAGTTAGGAAATTTAAGCATAGCTTCAGAATTCTGGAATGTTTGCTAACTTCTATTCAATTTGAAATAACTGTTCCAGGGGAAAGCTTATTTGGCCTAATATGTCTTTCATTTCCCTCTATAAGTTTTGTCCAATTAACTTTCACACTAATAAATATTTAGCAAGTTACAATCGAGATGTGTACAGAAATGCATGTAGGTCTTCACATAACAGGCATGTTACTGCTGTCCAGTTTCAAGCAAAAGCATAACAGATCAACAGGTTTTATTAAACTCCCAGTATCACATTTCTTGAAAATCTGTTCAGCAGTTCATGTGATGTTAAGATTTTTGAGGGTTGGTACCAAACTATATAGCGTCAGAGTGTATGAATACTGATGAAATGGAGAAGATATGGAAGGAAGTGGTCATGGCCAACTGAGATACTATCCCAGCATTTGCCTGAGGAGGCTGAACACTGAGGTGTTAAAATGGAGACAGACACAGACATGACAAAGCTAATAGGTGCAATTTAATAATTTTCTGTCAATAGGCCAACAAGGATAGATAGCAACAAGATTTTTACTGAATTTGATTTGTTTCATTCTGGTCCGTCACACTAACATTTACAAAGACAAAACAACTCCGTCCAGTGTGACTATTTAAGACTCTGAAGATGATCCGTAAGGATCGAAACATGTAAGGGTGCTAAGTTTTCAAGTAGTAAAACTTAAATAGTCACACTGGACGGAGTTGTTTTGTCTTTGTAAGATTTTTCCTGTTCAGAGATCAGATGACAGAATGCTACAGTTGGGCCATACAGGCTAATAACATCTTACGCAGTATTAACAAAATGGTGTAGCATGTTCAAAATGCATAGAAATACGAAAAGCTATGCAAATGTAAGATATGGAGAAGCAGAGACAGCTGCATCGTTGAGGTGGCATGATTTGATTACACGGGGTAATCTGCAGGATTACAGAGATGGTCCCTGAAATATCAGCAATTTTTAAACAACTGACATGGCTGACAGCCCAAGAAGATTTCATCATCTGTTAATATGCTTGCTCTGAAATGTTTCCAGGTAGACATTGTAGTTAGTGGGAAAATAGCTACATATATAGTCACCATGGACACACACACACAAAACTACTCCGTGGCTTGAGTCTGCAAGTGAACTATGCTGACTGAGTGACTGCCGCTTGTCAGCGAAGTTAATGCTAACTTTAGTGGATGGAGGGTGTCGTGTGGTCAGCGCAACGGATCCCCATAGCTGTTAATTTTGGTTTTCTAGACCGGTGTCACCATGGACATATGATTGAAAAATTGTTAACACTTCTTACTGTAACTTGGCCATGGGCTTCAGTTCATCACATTTTGAGTTGAATCTTAAGTAGCTAGCATGGACAAGTTTCCTTGTATAATCAAAATCTATCAAATAACACATGGCATGCAATAGTTCCATTACACTATCAAGTACACATGCTCCTAGCATTAGTTACACTGAATGAACAACAGAGATAATACCATGGACAGATGAATGGATGATAGAGTATTAAATTATTTTAAAGTAAGCCCTGACAGCTTTCTTCATTCCCTGTGGCAGCATTTCCAATCCATTATCCACAATCACCCTATCATTAAAAGCATTTCATGTAGCAACATTAAAGAAACCAAGAAATAAGCAAAATTAACTGATTATTACAGCGGTGACCATGAAAAGATATATTTTCTGGGATGTAATGTGACACACTCTGACAGGATTCATTGACACTTTGGAAGAATGCAGTGCCTTGACAAGTAAGCCAACAAAGCAAGCAGGAAGGTCTGCATCATGAAGGCAGTACTCTTCAAACTCATTACTATTCTGACCTACAAAATTATGTTGCCTAATCTTGACAGTTGACCAACATATCAACAATAATCTCCACTGGACACAGTGACAAGTGTAAAACCCTGCCATGGACTGGAAACGATATAAAAAGCCAAGTAAATTCGGAAGCAAGAACTCTGCTCCTTTTCTCTCTTGTAGGTACACAAAGTGCCCACATTACATCCTGCAACTCAGAGAAACACAGTGGACTACAAACCCATCAGAACTCCACCTGAAGCCAGGACTGTCCTCTACCTGACTCGATTTTGTGAACACCTCAACACTATCTGCTACCATGAAGCTCGAATAGAAACCAACTCCAAACTGGCCAATGATGGATGATGAGTCCTCAGAGGCACCTGACGTCTTCAGCTGTTCCAGGAAAGCCTGCAATGGAAAACAATTGAGATTTCATCAGAGGAATCTGATAGCAGACCTGACCTTTTTTTTTGGAAGATTCGGGTTCAATTCCACCCCAGGTGTGGGTGCACACTTCTCTCCCTTTGTACCCAGCAAACCTCGGACCTTGTAGGGAATGCTGCATATCCACATAAGGCTGATGTCCACCAAAGGGGGCAGGCCCATGGTAATGTGGGATGTCCATCTTGCTATAATGAGGCCACAAAAAGAAGTCTCATGGATGGTGAGGATGTGGCACTCAAGGATTCTCACTTTCTCCTTACTACTGCAGCCTCCCAAAGCTCTCTCTAGCCTATGACAATCAACCCAAAGCATTGTCAGTAACAAAGGAACCGGCACTTATGCAAACAGAATGGCTGGCTTCAACACTGGAGGGTGTCAGTCCATGGCCTTAGCATAAGCCAGAAGACCCAGCACATCTGTATGTGAAGAAACTGATCATACAACTTTTATGTACCAAACATATGATTGTGACGTTCATACGCAATGTTTAGCATGCTTTAGAGAGGGACAAGGCTGGATCTGACACTGTGGAGGAGCTCTACTACCTACAGTTGCCACAAACTGAGGCTCCATTCATAATCAGCCCATATGGGAAGAACTGTCAGCCAAATTCTGTCTTGGAATGAACAACTCTGGGGGGAGGGGGATCAGAATCCCTTGCTTCTGCTGTCTCACAACAGCCCCTGTAATGGACAAGTATGGAGTACTGGTGATAATGATAACTTGAGAAGGGTGAGACTGAGTCGCTTGGCACCAAGGCTTCCAAGGGACCTACTGTACCAGCCCCTATTAACAGATGAGTACAGAGGTTTGGTGCAATGATATGACAAGTAAAAACACCAAGTGCTCACAAAAAACTGCCCTGGGGCTGACTTGTCCATGTAAGCCCCACATGGACTACCCTGGGATTATATCTGAGCATCCCCTGCCCTGATAAGTCTGTGACTGATCTCCTCTTTCAGCAGGGGCACCCTAAGACAAGAGAAAGCGAGCAGATACTAATGAGACCAGCGAAAAGTCCTATTGAGAGTTCAGCCCCTCTGCAGAGAAATGTGCAGAAGTCCCTCATAATACACTTCTTTCCCAACCTATGTTCTGCCTGCGCAACGAATCTCCACGGCTGTTAATTTCGGTTTTCTGGACTGGATTATCCACCTTTTATGAAACACAAATGTTCATTTCATTATTGTGTTCACAAGACGCTGCAACTGGAACCTGCTCTCAGTCAAATGTATCCAATCCACAACCCTAGTCTGTAAGATCCATTTTAATATCATCCTCCCATCTGCAAATAGGTTTCCAAGCAGCCTCCTCCCTTTATATTTAAAAAACGGGAAATATTTATTAGTACTAATGAGATACCATGAGCTCAATTTAGCATCATACCAGAAGACGTATGGGGGAGTGGAGGTACAGCTCCATGCATTCTTAACAGTAACAGACGGTGATGAGTGGCCACGGAATGTCCCATCCCTTTACATCTGGTACCTAGTGGATAGGAGACAGTCTGGAACCCTGGAAAGGGGAAAAATATCCTGCCTCTGCTACAAAAAGAACACCGATTCCAGGGTCAACCAGACCATGCCCTAGTCGCTACACCAACTGAACTATCCCAGTGAGTCAAAACAAATGTAACATGGCATCTACTTTCTAAAGCACTAAATCAACAGAATGAACAAATCCAGCCACTCTTTTTATATGACTGTGTCACTTCCTTTGGGAAAATAAATAAATTACACACATAAAAACAAGCTTGTAAATATAGGTGCGTACCAACGTTTCGGAGGAGCATTTTGTCCCCAACTTCAGGGCAGAAATCAGTATGTTACCGCGAACCGCTGGTACCCACCCACGAAACTACAGTGTTAGAAACTGACATTAATGTTCACGGCCGTGATAAAGGGAAATTCAATCGAAATCCATTCATCAGTTTTCGAGATGAAACGTGCGGACGGATACGATCTCGCCTTTATACGTTCATTTTACGCCGAACAACAAGAATCTGCGAAGTTGCGTTCATGAGTGGCCACTTTCCTGTTCCCAGGATTGTACATATCAGCCCACTGTCAGTGGTAAATGGCCATTGTGACGCTGGCTTATGGCCGCCAATCCCGGGGATCACTTTGACACGGGGGTGAATTTATGGCCCTGGGGGGTTTGAGGGGGGTGGCTGCCTGATGGACAGTGACCAGACGAGGGCGTTATCAGGGGTTTGAGGGGGATGGCTGCCTGACGGACAGTGACCAGACGAGGGCGTTATCTGGCGAGCAAATCGCTCGCCGCCTGGGTGACCCCGTCAGCCGCAAATCTCATTCTTCCTCAGCCCTTACATCACAGAGATTACTTACTATACATACAATTTGCTTCTGTATTGTGGCGTACAGACCCGTTTGCAAACGGAGGCCGTTGCTAGGTAGCGTCCGCAACATACACGCACGCAACAACAAAAGAACTGTGTTATGCAACCCGTTTCTAAGCAACGGATCTGTAAACACGCCTTGTTGGAAACGGTGTTTCTATTCGGTCCGCATAAAGTGGCTATAATGTAAGACTTTGTGCAAATCGGTCCGCGATTTGTATACGGTTTTCAACCTTCCGCAAGTATGCGATTAGATAACAAAATTACGCAAGCAACAAGCAAAAGTCATACGGAATCATGAGAATGAACACATTCGCGTTATGCGACAAGGCGAAGCCAGACAGAAAATATCAATGCAGGAAACTAAAGGGACCCGAAGTGTAAAGGACCGGGGCAGTATCACGAACAGGGGTTTCCCCTACAGCAGTAGACAGGACGGCTGAGGTTTACTGTCTTCTGCGAGGCACCTACTGCCGCCATCTTAACAGTTGAACAAGGGCCGACAGCAGTTTCCTCCAGCTCCTACAATGCTAATGTCACCGAACAGGTTGGTTTACACGCAACACTCACAGACAAAATCTCTAAGAGGATACTGGCTTGCCTGAGGATTTTGTGGTTTTCTTCAGTACCTCTAGGCAAGTGGTGGGGCAGTACTTAGATTAGGACATGTCCATTTCCTTCCAAATCCTTTCCAATTCATCATCATCTAACATCCTACCAGGGTAATGTGAGTCGTGGGCAGTGACGTTTATTTGTGCTATTAATGATGCTGTCAGTAAAGACTATATAGATTTAATGACAGGATGGAACAGCTGGTGGAAACAAAACTGGCAGGGGAAACCGAAGTACTCAGAGAAAACAACGCAGCAAGATATCAACATTCGCCCTGCATCACGACGTTGCACCCGTCTGGGAAAGTCTTTATACCGACAGCCTCACAGAAATATTCTTGACTGAAGCACTGACCTTGGAACCGGACCGCGCGATGGTGCCAAGGTTTGAAACCAGATCTTCTTTTGTCATGCCGACTCCAGTATCCTGTGGCAAAAGAACAAACCAACATGAAAGCATGGAAGAATACACAAGATGATGCAGCTTTGTGGCTTGACAGACTGTGTACGCTATGCACGAATTTGGGCCATTGGTAATGTTTATGAAGAGCACCGCAAGATGGCATCGTCCATCTACAACTACACGTCATAACCTTGCAATGGCAACCATACGGAATATAAGGGGGTGGACTCATCGAGGAAACTGGCAACCGCAACGCAACCACAATTTCCGAGAATTGCTAGCAGCCTGTGTTGCGGTTTCCTCAGTTTGTCCTGCTCCATTTAGTAAAATGTGTTCAACTCAGGCTGATAGCAATTCTCAGAAACTGCGGTTGCGTTGCGGTTGCCAGTTTCCTTGTTGTGCTCTCGCCCTAAGTCCTGTGTAAGCACATTCGAATGTCCCACCGCATATGAATACCGATATATATATGTTGCACACAGAACCTAAACACTTTTTCAAGGATCATGTAACGGCTCACGTCACGGATGATGAACCTTCCCTCCCATAGCAAACACAGTATAGCAATGACCGCCAATGAGGGGCGCCTTAAGCTTCAGTCGGTATTCCGTTCTCGCTTTTCGTCGCAAGGAAGTACACGGTGTGCATATTATGTGACATCCTGATTTCAAAGTGTCCTTTAAACTCCACCATTATTATTTCAAAGTTGGAGGGGGGAGTGAGCTAGAAATTCTTCTTACAAATTTACGTTTAAGCGGTCTAAATTATTTTGTGTTAAGGGCAGAAGAAATGCTTTTTAAATAATTTTAACTTTTCGTACTAATATTTGTTATAATTCGTTCGTTTTTATATTCTTGGTAGATTCCTAGCTTGGCTGCCCCACGCCGCCCTGGGTTATAATGTATAATGGTGGAGTAACGGAATTAATACACCCTCTCCCCCATACCCCTTCATGGAGTAGTGCTTAATTCGTTGAGCAGAGAGGCAACTTTACCTCATCCGCAGTAGTCGTAGCTAGATATAAAAAAAAAAAGTAAAGCTATCCCCGTAACAGGCCGAGAAGGTCCTTATGGTTGCGAGACGTCGAAACTCCTACATCTATAGGCAACTTCTCCTGCAGCTGTACACAGCAGGTAGTCAAACCAGCCACAAACAGGCGTCCTCCCTTCGTACAGAGGCAACATATGAAGCCTTTCCCTGGACTGCCCACGGTATTGTTACGGGAGGGCAAGTTCCTCACTACCACGAAACTAGTACTGGAACCCCAGAGTGGGAAAAGAAATTCAATTCTCACGTTCAGAACGCCAGTCCACTTCCGATTACTTTTCCAGCCAACATCTCCTCCAGTCCAGATATACTTGCACGAGCGTACATCCTCATCAGTTAGTGACGCGGACCGGCAGGTGATCATGTGACATGCCGCCTACAAGCCGGAATACTTCATTGCTAGGCAACGGCGGTAAACACGGAAATGTACACGCACGCAACAATACACGAACTACCGGTTCGAGGTAAACACGCCTGTTACAGGAATTGTTGGGATGAGGTGTTTTCTATGTGGTTCGTGCCGAGAAGCGCCAATACCACACGCAATGCGCCCATACAACAAGACTAATCGCAACTGGGTACTGTCTGATACGCGTAGTTACGTGATTCAACACGCGCCAACTCAGCAGTGCTGCCATCCGCTGCATAAAATCACCAGTGACGCCTAGTGTGATGATTAATACATAACAGACCTGTATGGTAAGCATCCTCTTCTGCTTGTCGGTGGCGATGTGGATCTCCAGCGGCCGGGCGTCAGACTCCTCACAGACTTCGCCAGTCAGCCTCAGGTAACGCAGCTTCTCTAGTGCGTCGCTGGCGTTCGAGATCAGCTCCCGCACGAACACCTGCAAAAGAAAGTTGTCCCTAAGCTTACTTAATTAACTACCACGCCATTAAGACGTATGAGGGAATGGTGGTATAGCTCCATCATTCTTAACCTCCGCACTATATTGTGATGAGTGGTCAGCTTCACGTCCCTGCTGATTTAGCCCCAGGGTCCCCGATACCCAGCGGATGGGCCCTAGAGACGGTCTGGACACTGTGGAGAAGACAATTAAAACTATTTCCAAAAGAAGTTGTGCGTAAAAAGGAAATGTGAACAGTGCTGTGTCAAAGCGCAGTCCTGTAGAAGGCCATCGACATACAGGAGGTACGTACTGCCTCCATTTTCAGGGTCGAAGAGCAAGCCAAGCAGGAGGAAGGTACAGCAGGGACGTTGGTACATTTCTACCGGACTGCACGGCGGTACACCGCAGAACATGAATCTATCTGAAGCCGAAACAAGCGGACGGATGGACAGAGGCGAAACAATGGCTGTTTCGCGGTTGGGGTACGTGCACGCAGCCCAGCAGGAAGCAGTGCTGTATTGATTCTGCGGGGCCGGCAGCAGCACGGGGTGAACACCTCGCCTGCTGGTGGCGGCGCGACATCCACAGCCGTGTTTCTTGCCGCACCATTGTCGGTAAAGATCAAGCCTTCCTTGTGCTTCTTTAATTGAGCACCAATAAAGACGTAGGGGGTGTGGAGGTAAAGCTCCACAATTTTGAACTCGGAACTAGGTACGGTCAACATCACACCCCAGCCGCTTTTCCCCGCGTACCTTCTGGTTAGGAGGCTGGGCGGGCCCCAGAGCCGGTCTGGACGCTGCGGAATTCAGAGAAATATCTTAGCCCTGCCGAGAGTCGAACTCAGACTTCTCGGCCGCCGAACCCGCAGTCCGACGCCCCATTTGTTTTGACCGCAGTCCGCAGTAGCACCGGGACAGTTCACCCCTGGCCGCCACATTCCACATTCGAAACCTGACAGGCCCGAATTGCCGGCACGGAACATATAGGGTTCATCTCTCTATGTCACATGACCCAAGCAGTCTGTTCCTGTATGTACCATCAGCTGTAACATGTCCAAACAGCATATTTAATTGTTTCGTGTGATTCTCACAATAAACCGGCAGACCCTAAACCCAGGATGCGCCTCACAATAAAACAACGAATGTTTCCCAAACACCATTAACCGGTTTAAATTTGTAATGGTGAGACCGTGTCTCCCGTGAGGTACGTACTGAATGTTTTAAATATTACTGCACCGTCAATCCAGGCGGGTAATCATCAGTCTGTATCCCGCGGGACCCAGCCCATATGCAGCGTCAACGCTAATCCCTACATTGGACCAATTCTGCAGCCCAGCTGATGGCTGCGATGACAATGGCTGGACATGCGGACACACGCATATGGATACTAACGTACTGCCATGACAAATGTACAGTTCTATTTCTGGTGTGTAATTCAGGCCGAGCTCCCATGTATCGTTATGCGCTAACAGCAGAACATGATTTGGAGAACACCCACATGGCTGAACGTAAGCACGCATCTGGAAGGTCCTGCGATCTGCCATCTCAACACAGGTTTTCTTCCTTTTCTTATGGTTCCCAAGTTCCAACCTGCCACTTCGTGCTTCTCATTCAGCTCTGCTGACTTATATTCATCAGAATTACGCCCCTCTACTGCAAAAACCGTCCAAGTTCTTCTTTATACAAATTATATATTTCGACATTATTTCAGAAAACACAAATTCCGCAGCCCCTGTCTCGAAATAGTGTTTTTAGCCATCCTGACATCTTCACTTTCACACTGCCCTTATCACTAGGACAAGCGAACGATGCCTGGGAACCTTCTAACGAAATGATGCTGTTTCGCTGTCCCCACAAACTTTTCCCATGGCATTCCCTTTCCAGCTAATCTTCTCACAGTGCTTCTTCTTCAGACACAGAAGCTGAGAGTCGTTCAACTGGTCAAGGAATTCCGGGCCTTTTACAGAACCCGAAGGTTCATAACCGTGCTCACAACAGGACGACACTAGTTCCCATTATCAGTCAAATGAATCCAGACTATAGTGTAATATCCAGTACTTTTAAGATTAATTTTATTATAATCAGCCATCTACGTCTAGGTCTCTCAGATGAACAGGACGATGGATAACGTCCGGAAACACAATAATTGTATCCCCTTCGGGTTTTGAGACCAAAATTCTACATGCTCAGTTCATTCTCCTTGAGCTGCTCATCCTAATGTTTTGTGAAGAATACAAGAAGTGACGCTTCTCTTGACGCACCTCTCTGAACTGTGACGAACTGCGCCGCGCCACTGTCAGTCAGGCAGAGCCGACACAATGTTAATTACATGAGCGAATTTCATTTAAGTTTCAGCCTTTACATTTTGATAATGGCAAAAAAAAAAACTCCGTGGTTTTAGTCCGCAAGCGAACTATACCGACCAAGAGACCGCCGATTGTCGGCGAAATTAGTACCAACTTTGGTGGATAGTGGGTGTTGCGTGGTCAGCGCAACGGATCCCCACGACCGTTAATTTCGGTTTTCTAGACCAGAGCAGCTATTTCCTTGAAATAACTCCTCAATGATCCTCATGAGGCTGAGTGGACCCAGAAAAGCAATATCTTGAACGAAGAACGCATACTTTTGCGTTTCTTTTACAAAAAGCGTTTCAACTGACAACGTACGCCACCACATAATTATGCACTAAAAACCATTTAACCCTCCCCATATTCCGAACGAGATATTTCGTTCAGAAACACCAATCTTGGTGATAGGAGTATCTCCATTGTTTCTCAATCGTCGGCGAACACAAATATCTGTTATTCACACCTCACTGTACGCATGATACTGAATATACAAACAAATGAAGGCACCTGAACCCAAAACATGAGCAACACTCGCTAATGAAATTCAGATATACAAATAGCGACGTTCGGTTTCGTCAGATTATTAATCGACAGTATACAGACGCGTCGCATCGGGTGCAGACACCGGGGGATGGGAACCGCTGGATCTGATTTATTTAGCGTGACCTGCGGGGGGGTTGGGGGGCACCGTCGACCGCCCCCAATTATTCAGCATCACAGCGGAGGCGCTGGGACCCAATGGTGGTTCGCGTCCACGGGGGTACTGGCTGTTAAGTGTTACATGCACCAAACGTAGGGCACCGGTGGCAATCTGTGGGGACTTCCTATTCAGACGGTCCAGAGTTGGAATATCCTTTGAAGCTCCAGTCCTTACACCATCGCAAGTCTCCTCAGTCCATGCATGTGCGCCATGGCCGCTCGCTCACAATGTGAGGGTCCGATGTCCATCCGCCGATGTTAGCGCAGACGAGCACTGGGAAGGCTCGCAGCTTCTACACCGTGGCTTTGGCTTACTCTATGACACGGCCAGCATCCGGCACTGTAAGCGTCCGTCGGTCGGAAGGACGACGACACTGCATGATAAACTGGAAAGGGTCGTAGCTGAGGCAGTATCACGGAGCTGGACTGAGGAAAACCACGCAAAACCTAGGTCTCGATAACAGGTGTTCCGGCCAAGATTCGAACCAAGAATCTTCCGAATATGTCTAACAGACGGCCTTAGCTCTATGGTGTTAGGAAGGAGACGATAGTTCTGAAGGGCTAAAACTCCAGACCGGCTCTGGGGTCCGCCCAACCCCTTATCCAATAGGTACGGGGGCTCTGTCCCCAGGGGTAAAGCTGCCAGGGCGTGAAGCTGACCATTCATCTCCATCTAGTGCAGAGATCAAGGAAATGCGGATCTATACAAGCACTCCCCCATACGCCTTCATGGCGTAGTGCTTAATTCGTTAAGCACAGGGACAACTTTACATTACTTTACCATCGGGGGTTCTCGAGGGAAGCGGAGATTCATACTGTGGTCTTCTGATTTGTGATACCGTACATTCTGCTAAGTGGTTACCAACGTTTCGGAGGAACCTGCTGCCTGCATCTCCAACATTCAACACTGAAGATGGAAGCAGTATGCTCGTCCGAAATCTTTGTACGCACTTAGCATTCTGCAACACGTTGTCACATTCCGGAAATCGCAAAATGCGACTTGCAGCACCCTTTTCTGAACAGGCGTAATTCGTAATTCGAAACCCGGTTTGATCCCCGTTCCTGCCAGACTCCAGAAGGTTTAACCTGCACTATTTATACGCAAGGAATGATGGCAGGTATCCATCCGTGTGACGCGGCGCATCGATTTCGGATAGGCGCGAAGGGTTCCCTGTCCTATCTATCATCTTAATAGTGTGTGCTCCCAGGGGTGACGCAGCAATACATCGTCGGCAGTGGCGGACTGGATGACCTCCCACACACCGAGCACTTGAACCTGCGGCTCATTTCCTAGCAACACCTACCAATAATGTAACTAGGTATGAATGTCATCGCACGAAGGGCAAAACAGAAATGTGATGACGTCACATTCAGAGCGATCCAAAGGCGTTCAAACATGTGCAGCCCGACTCCTGGCAGTGAGGGGGTGTGTACGCCAGCAACTAGTGGGCCCATTATATGAGTCCCAGATGACACATGCATATGGAGCACCGGTGGAATAAGAATTGGCAGAAAAAAGCTAAATACTACGAGAAAACCTGCCCCCGTGTCATTTCGGCCACCACAAATTCCATCTGAGGCGACGTGGGATCTAAGTAGGGAAGCCGGCCACTAACCGCCTAAGGCAGTGGTGGGTTATTTTACGGTGCTGCCAGCATATGGACGGTAGGATACTGTGAACGATGAACTGTACAAGGTTCCGAAAGGAGCGGCCTTGGTATATTCGTGGTACTACCGCGGCATTTGACTGGAGGGACTGAAAAATAACACGAGAAACCTTGGTGACGGCCGATGTTCGAACCAGAATCATCCGGAATGTAAATATAAAGGGTTACCATGAGACCAAAGCAGTGAATGCGAGCGGCCATACTGCCACGCCGCCCATTCTACTGCGCCGGTTCCAAGTAGAGGCCTGACCGCCCTGACAATGAGCCTGGCTGCTACAGAACAGCGATCAAAGCGGCGGTGACGTGTGTGGGCGGCCAGGCAGTCGCTCCAGTGAGTAACACGGGCGTTAATGCTCTTGCTTGGGGCTCCTTCTCGGAAAGGCACAATTCATACAAGGAGAGGTCACTACAGGTCCCCTGCGCAACGTACTGTCCGTGTTCAACAGCGTGCATAGGGCGTCTGTTCAGTCTCCCACTGACTGAGAAGCGGACTCGGTTATAGCTGTGCCTTAGTTACAGTACATCGGCCTCCATCGCTCCCAGAATGCAGCCGCAACCACTGTCCCGCTACTTCTTGCTATACTTTCGCTCTAAAAGGACGGAGTATAAGAAGTCCGAGGCAGGGCGGAAGAACGTTGCGCTGCTGCCAAACATAAACGCTGCAGAGGTGAGAGCGCATAGGGTCCAACGGGGACAACTGTCTGCAGATTCACTCATAAAGCAGACAGTTTAGCAACCGCGCGCCTGCCAGCCAGTAAGTTTATGGATCATTTCACGACTCTGTCAGTATACACGCTTTCGGATGACAGAATGATGAACTGGAAAGGATTTTTATGGACGTTGTAGTGGCATAATCGAGGTACTATGCCAGCATTTGCTTGGAAGGACCGGCGAAAATGACGGAAAGCGTTAGGAAAGCCGGTGATCCTACTGAGATTAGAACCGAGTACCCACAGAATACAAGTCTACAGCGTCATCGCTGCTCCAACCATCACAATCGGCCAGTGCTGCCTCGAGGCGGACAGCGCAGTGCACCGATACGTGAGAGCACAGAATCTTGGCGGAACTTACAGACGGCCTTCATACCAAACTTAAAACATTTAGGTAATTTTAGTTATAATATCAGATTTGCAGGTTACCCGGGCCAGCAGAGCGGTAACTGTATGCACTGCGTCAACATATTCAACCTTCTGCCCACACAATGGACTGTATCTGTGTGTTTCGTATGATTCTGACAATAAACAGCGATTATTTCCCTAAACAGCATTAACCGGTTGGGCTTTGTTATGAAGACGCATTATGTTTTCGGTGGAAAGAAACGATTTGTTAATTATCATTTAGATGGAAGTTCAGGCTTCAAAGACAGGCCCGCGGATTCACGTAAACAAGTCTAGGATCCCTGGAACTTGGAACTTTGTTTTAATCGGAAAAGGGGAACTAGCACGGAAACTTATGGATATCTTAGAATTCATGGAACTCATTGAGCTACAGTTTCAGACCAGTCGTTTCCAAGTTGTGGTTCGCGAACCCTTTCGCAGCGCACGACATGATTAAGGCATTTGGAGGGGAAACCAAGAAACTGCATCAGTATTACAGTGACGGCAACTGCTTGTCTCAAACTGTATGGTCACTTCTGGCACTTTCGAGAGTACAGTCACGTACACTTACTTTCCTTCCTAAAGGGAAATGATTCGCGTGTTATTGTGTGGCCAAGATGGTGTCTGGAGGGCCACCATCTCTGAAAAACAACCACGAAGGAGGTACAGTCCTCAGTCTTTCCAAGCGAATGCTAGCCGACTTCCTCGTCCCAAGCCCCTACGCACTCACCATTCATCACTGCCTCACCTCACCAACGCGCAGATCAAACAGCCAAGAATGTGGCAGAACAGAGATCGTGCACTTTGCGTGTCGTGTGTGGCGGATGGCAGACATCCCCAGCGGTCGCGGCTTTCATGCACGGTTCCTAGTCATTCTAGCGTCGCCGTGTCGCCACCAATAACGTCAATTCAACGGTAATTTAATTTACACGAGACGAAAAAAAAAAGTTCAGTTTTGGGGGAATGAGGGCCGCGATCTTCATGGATGCGACGCCCTATAACCTGGTACATAATTAATATGTTACGTCTTAAAGACACTCTACCAAGTGGTGAAACAATTTTCAGATGTGGATGAACACACGCGAGACGCAGCGCTGGGAACTACTGAACCCGCTTTCCTTCAGATGTTCACATCTCTGTGAGCCTTCCATATGTGCGCAGGTGGTTTATGGCAAATCTGGATTTTTTTTTTCGTGACGGCGTGGATACCAGAAAAATAAAATTATTTTACATTCTTCGTCGGTTAAAGACAGGCTGTAAAGAAGTTGAACACACAGTTGTCAGCTGGCAAGATCATGATAAGTGCGTTCTGGGATTCAAACGAACTGATTAATGTTGATTTCCTTCCATGTAGTGTAACAACATTACAGTAACTTGCTACGCAACAATGTGCACCAAGCGTTTCGGAAGAAAAGACCTGGAAAACTTCAAGTAGGTCATCCTACTACATGCAAACGCTCGTCCACATACGAAAATTTGACGAAGGGGACATCAGTAACAATGGTTTGAGAAATCACGAACCACCCTCCTTACACCCCTGACGTAGCCAAGTGATTTTCATTTGTTCGGACCAATGAAAGAGCACCTAGGAAGACAGACACTTCAAACTGATGAACATAAAAGCGGTGAGTATCCTGAAATGCCTACACATTAAGGATAAAAACCTTTTATGCCGCTTGCATCAGTAACTTGCCTTGACGATGGAGAAAGTGTGTTAGTGTAGTGACAGAATGCCTTGAAAACGCAGTGAGTTTGGCGACTGTGGCACGTATATTCTTTTCGGAAAAAAATATGTGCATGCCAACCTTGAAACACCCATCAGAATTAGAAAGGTGTGTAATCGTAAGCGTTGACATTATTATTAAGCAATCTCCTGTTACCATGGCAACGAGCGGTCGAGCGTTAACATGCTGAAAGGAGGTTACGTATTATGAAGAATGCCGTCTTCTGGGATGTGGCGCCATGTGCATCTTGTGTGAACCGACGTTTCGGATGAACGTATCGCCTCCACCTTCAGGGTAGCAAAATCCGCGAGCAAGGAATCAGCTTGAGCAGGTAGCTGCAGACTGCTGAAGCTGGTTCCTCGCTCGCGGGTTTTTCTACCCTGAAGGTGGAGACGTTATATTCCTTCGAAACGTCGGTTCACACAAGATGCACATGGCGCCACATCCCAGAAGACGGCATTCTTCACAGTCACCGCCGTGAAAACCTCAAACCTTACACAGGTTATGTAGTATGTCAGGAATAAGAGAGAAATCTTCTGTACGGTGTATCGTGTCTATTCTTTGAGTACTGATAATGCTTTGACGTATGTGGAGCTCAGTATACTATATAAAAGAGAAGTTTAAGATTCACTATTTGTGAGTATTATTTGCAGGAGATGGCGTTGAACATTGACCTGGACGCATAATTCGATAACATGCAAAGCTGGAAAGAAGTACGGGAGAAAGCTTAACAACAAATGACATTTTCTACTGAATCCTCAACGGTGTTACATTACGAGTATTATATTAACAATTTAAAACTTCGGAGACAAGATGAGGTCAGGTGGGCCCCAGAGCCGGCATGGAACTGGTGTTTCCTTTTATTTCAATATCTCTAAATTTGTTAGGACTAAAGTTATGTGGACTACTCACAAAAAAAACGCGTGTCTGTTGTATCTGCGACTTTTGCCCTATACATTTCTCGCTCCGATAACCATTTAGCGAGTTACGCTCGAAGTGTGCTCAGAAATGCGTTCAGATCATATGAAATGTCCATTATTGCTGCCTGATGTTAACCAATATTGGGGTGAATACATAAGTTCTAGTAAAAAATCCGTGGCCTCTAGTCCACAAGCGAAATACATCGACCGAGCGACAGCCGCTAGTCGGCGAAGTTAGTACCAACTTTTGCTGATAGAGGATGTCGCGTGGTCAGCGCAACGGATCCCCGCAGCCGTTAATCTCGGTTTTCTAGACCGGTGTCGCTATTTCCTTAAAGTAGCTCCTCAATTATCCTCACGAGGCTCAGTGTAACCCGTTCCAGACCCACTACTTCTCAGAAAATTTGGTAGCGCCAGGAATAGAACTCGGGACGTCTGGTTCTTTAGCCAGGCACTCTGACCACTAGACCACAGAGCCGGTCTAGTAAAACTCGTCTATATCAAACCTGACGAGTATTCGTTCAGCGATTATCTGTTCTTACATGCTGACGGGCAGAAGTGTTGAAGGCAACAGGCGCGCTGGTTGCGAACGCGCCAAAAGCCCGTAGTTCTGATATTACAATTGTGGAGGCCAGACATACACACGATCATGACACAACGCGAAATTCACATAAAGCCGACATCATGTAGATAGTTCTTAGTACCCCAGTGCACGTCATGTCGCGCTCTCGGAAACTGCATGATTGATCTCGCAGAACACGTGAGCTCTGGTCATTCATCTGGGTGCACATTACTGTAATGGCCAGATACGAACATTCATTTATTACATGCTGGCTGCGTGTCAGCTGGGAACTGCGGCGAGCCTTATTAAGATGAATGCAACCTCTAAATAAAACACACCCTTCTGGTGTTCAGACTGGCAGTCTGCGCGTGTATCTACCATAACGAGTACTGAGCAGCGTCGTTTTTGAGGCTCTGATTACCGCTCAGCTGATCATGAAATTCTTTCTCTTTAATGGAACCCGAATGCTCGTTCGTGCTAGCCGCCACGGACCCTATGCTGTCGGATCAGTCCGGGTGCAGTAAGCTGACGGTGTGTAACCACAACTAATTCGTCAGGACAACACAATTGCTAAATCTCGGACCCTATAAAACAATACTTATTTCACGACTTGCAGCCGCACGATCCAGCTAGCAAGGTTAATTTTTGCAGTTGGTTTCTACAGTCTGTCGTCGGATGTGAGATCCATCGATCCGCAGTTGACAGGGACTGCAGATTCAACACCTCCTGTGATCTGTGGAATGTATCTACTTCATTCCGAAAGTCACCGGCCAACAGGCATATCGATTCATGGGGAAAAAACCATATTCGCTTCGCATCCGGGGGCGCACCGGCCGCCGTGAAGCGCAGAGACAAGAACCGGTCAACAAAGTAAGAACCTCCATACAGAGGGGGAGTATCTCTTCCACCGGTAGGCAATCGAACCCCCCCCCCATTCTCGGACTTCACGCCCGGAGCCCGTCGCCAAGAATCCGCCCTGTTCTATACAAGCTGTAACATTCCAAATACGTTACAGATTAGGGGAAAATCTGCTGTGGCCCCCGGAGTTACTACACAAAAATGTGAAATGCGAGTACTCACCTCCTTCTCGGAGTAGAGCGACTTGGCAACAATATCCAGCAGCATCCGCGTCTCCGCCTGGAATTCATGTTTGTCGCTGGAACCTGTAAGCGTTAACTTAGGTCAGTAAATCTCACAGGGTCACGTCACGTCATGGCTCAGATGACGGCACAACATTAGGCATCCAAAAACTACACGCCATCTTCCTGGTTCAGGAATCCTGAAAAGGAATGGACGCACAAAACCTGAGAGGGTGAAGCCCCTGTACACTGCCCAGGCCCCGCCATCCGATTTAGTAACGCCGAGAATGCCGATATGCAATTTGTGTGCGGCTCTAGTGCTGGATATGCTAGAGGGAATACCAGCGTCTGTATCCAGCACGGAGGCAGCCGAGCAGGCGTGCCTGCGACGGTACGCTGCCCGCAGAGGACGCAGTGTGCGCTGTCAGAAGCTGTACATGCTGTTATGGAGAGAAGTAATCAAGGCCTTACTTACTTACTTACTTAATTACTAAGCGGCCTCCGTAGTCTAGGGGTAACGTTCCCACCTCATGACTCAAGGTACGTGGGTTCAAACCCGGCGAAGGTCGTGGAATTTTTAAGGGCGGAAAAATTCAGGGAACAAGTCCTCCGGGAGGGACTTTAAGCCGTGGGTCCCGTGTCATGGCTTTACGGCACGTAAAAGAACCTCATGTCTCAAGGAGACCACTTAGCCAAATTTGTAAGGACATTTCCCGCCCAACAATAGTCTCTAACGCCTCTGGTGGATGGGGGAAGCGTCTAGATACCGCTGAGCCAGTAGAGGCCGAACTCGCTGGCTGAGTCGGGACTGATGGAACGCGCCAGTACCGGTAGGGTATATAGAGACTGGTAGAATATCACAGGGGGACGTACAATAGATCAAATTGGTCGCGGTGCATGGGGAAACCCACCCCCTTCAATAATAATAATAATAATAATAATAATAATACTTACTTACTATAACATTCAGGGACGCGCCATAGCTCAAGCGGTTAGTCGCTGGCTTCCCTCCGCGGCAGCCCGGGTTCGATCCCGGGTCTGGTCAAGTGGGATTTGTGGTGGACAAAGTGGCGCTGTGGCAGGTTTTCTCCGGGTACTTCGGTTTCCCCTGCCAATCTTCATTCCACCAATTGCTCCACAATCACCCTCACCTATCATCTGGGGCTGGTACAATAGGCCAGAAGTGGCCGCAGTGCAAGGGACTTAGCCCCACCCCATCCATATGGGGAATGAAAGAAAAAGTTACACCACTCTATCGTAGTTCCCCTCTCGACAAAGTGGGAAAATGTTAAAAATCAATGCAAATACATTGCACATATTTCCTCATATACCTTGGAAAAGAAATGCATTGTTGCTCGGTAGACCACTGCTGGTTAGTTAATACCGAACAAAAATTAAATCGATGCGACGGGTAAGGACGGTCTCGACGATGTCAAAATTTCGGCTCCGGGTTCCTAGTGCGCGCGCAGTCATTTTTCTGAATACATCACACATTTAGTGTTACTCTGGGGGACAAGTCTTCATAAGACATTGCAATTTAACCAAAACAGTTTGAGTGGTTTCCAAGAAAATCTCCATATCCAGAATGCGAATAAATTCCGTCGCACCTTCGGGCGCTAGCGAGCACATACGCACAGGCTCTCGACATCCATTTCTTCCATCATCAGAATACTTTCTCACACCATGTACATGAGAAAGTACAACGGACTTCAAACATGTAAGTAGTGGAACGGTTAAGTACCATTATTGCTTATTTAACGACGCTGTCAGTACCTTGCACTAACTTCGCCGACAAGCGGCGGTCGCTCGGCCGATACAGTTCGCTTGCGGACTACAGGCCACGGAGTTTGTCTTTTGCCAGTAGCTCGGATTATTCAGCGCGCGAATAGTAAAATGATATGTAGAAAAAAGCGGCCGCGGACTCTTCTGAGTTGCTACTCCGGCATTTGTTTGTGGGACTGAGAAAAACCACATTAAAATGTGTCATAGCGGAGGTCTCAGGGCCAAATATGAAGGTGGGACGCGATGCTCAGTGTACACCACACACACAGCCTTGTGCAAAGCGCCCTAAACATTATTATGGTGGTTCTCTGAACGAGGTGGATGAAATATAAAACATTGCAGCCCACCCACTCTGCGGAGCCTTCAATCCTCGCCTCGCTTCACCTTCTTGCACCTCGCCTTATCAATCTCGAGCCCGCAGTCACTCACTTCTCACCGCTGCTACTTCCTCACCGCTCCCGGAGGGAAGAGCAGTGACGGATCTCAATGCTCGTCAGACGTTTCAGCTTAACGCGGCTCCCCTTCTCGGGATTGTCCATTCGTGTCCTGGTCCTCCCATGAGGTCCTAATTAATATATGTATGAGGAGAATATCTAGACCGAAGAGAGATGAAGTGACGGGAGGCTGGAGAAAACTGCATAATGAGTAGCTTCATAATTTGTAATCTTCTCCAAGTATAATTAAAATGATCAAGACAAGGAAGATGAGGTGAGCAGAGCATGTAGCACGAATGGGGGAGACGAGGATTACATATACGACATTGGTGGGAAATCCAGAAGGAAAGAGACAACTGGGAAGACCAAGGAGGCGGTGGGTGGACAATATTAAAATGGATCTTGGAGAGATAGGATTGGATGGTATGGATTGCATAGATCTGGCTCAGGATAGGGACCAGTTGAGGGCTCTTGTGAAAACGGTAATGAACGTTTGGGTTCTATAAAATGCTGGGAAATTCTTGAGTAGCTGCAGAATTGGCGGCTCCTCCATAAGGGCTCAGCTCCATGAGTAAGTAATTAATTTTGGCACAATAGACCACTATGGTCGCGATGTAAGGGCCAAGAAGGCCCAGCCCTTATACATTCAAGTATATAAGTATATGGCAGCACCTCGTCATACTGCGGCTCTCAACATGTTCCCCCCAATAATATTACATATACACACTTCCGCTAAAAGTTTCAGCCACACTGCAATATTCCTTGCTGCAGTTTGCAGGTACAGAGGGCAAAGTGCACAGTCCGCGGTGGTCACGATGCATGTTTCTGGTTTCTCTAACTCTGGGATTATTTTGTTCAAACAGCAAAATTTAATGAGGACCTTTTCACCTGCTCCATGAACGATGGTTGGAAATCCCGCTCAGCTGTTGGAGAGGGCACGTATTTTGGTGGCTGCATAAATACGGCACACATACATAACAAAATGGATTCCAAAATTAGATAAATGTCAGTTTCACTTATAATGCGGGTACTGACACGGTCCCCCGTCATACACTTTTGTTTTGTAAGCGCGAGATTAATAGCTGTCATTTTGCAGTTACTCATTACAAGCTGTCCAGTGTTAACAGCTTGCATGACTGAGTTAGCAGTTGGCTTGAACGAACGAAACGTTTGCTTCACTATATCGTGTCCAGCCTGCGATCATTAATAATGTTTTGACGCGAATGTGTGAAGTGTAGTGTCCTATATAAAGGAAACAGTTTACGATTCACTATTTGTGCGTGTTATTCGTCGGAGATGGCGTTAGGCGTCAGCCCCGACGTATCATTCGACAACATGCACGACTGTGCAGGAATACGGGAGAAAGCATGGGGCGTTAATAGTGCGAACGCTTATATAACGAATGGTTTACTTTACGTGGTTGTCGCACTAGTACTATAAGGGCAGTAAACGAAACAGAACTATTGCTTCCTTCGTACTCTGCAGTGCTGTGATGGTAAGAAAACGTCTGCCTTCTGAAACCAACACAGTGCAGCGTGATACCGACGGGATAATTATGAATGGCAAGATGGAAGAAATGGCCGTAGCTTTCAGTACGGTACTAAAGTTGTCTCTGTGCGTAAATAATTAAGCACTACGCCACGAAGGCGTATGGAGGATTGATGTATAGATCCACATCTTCTTGACCTCGGCACTAGCTGGAGGTGAGTGGCAAGCTTCACGCCCCTGCCGCTTTACCCACGAGGTAAGAGCCCTCGGTAAAGTAAAGCTATCCTTGTACCAGGCCATGAAGGCATATAGGATTGTGAGACGTTGAGGGTCCCTCATTATGTAGACAATCGGCTCAAAGATGGCGGTCAGGATGTCAGCCTTACGCGCCGGCCGCGCTTTACTACCCAGGAAAATTATTTAATTAATTCGTGGTACTCATTTCTGTTAGAGGTTGAGTGAACCCCAGGGACATAGTACGGCTGGAAGGATTAGGTCAATTGAAAAAATCCAATGACCTCATCTGGACTTGAACCCGCGACCTTCCGGCTTGTACCATAGCCCCTCAACCAACTATGCCCCTGAGCGGCCTCCGTAATCTAGAGGTAACGTTCCTACCTCATGACTCGTAGTACGCGGGTTCAAAAACCCGGCGGAGGTCGTGGAATTTTTAAGGGCGGAAAAATTCAGGGAACAAGTCCTCCGGGAGGGACTTTAAGCCGTGGGTCCCATGTCGTAGATTTACGGCACGTAAAAGAACCTCATGTCTCTAGGAGACCTCTGAGCAAAATTAGGCAACATTTCCCGCCCAAGTAGTTTCCATTTCCTCCGGTAGATTGGGGGGGAGTATTAGGTACCACTGCCAGAGGAGGGGGGACCTCTCTGACAGACAGGGACTAACTATTAGATACCACTGCCAGAGGAGGTTGGAACCTTGCTGGCAGAAAGGGGCTGATAGTAAGCACCAGTACCGGTAGGGTATGGAGACAGTAGAAATTAAAGGGGGACGCACAATGGACCACTAACCCGTCTAAGTGCATGGGGAAACCCACCCCCTCAATACGGAATACGGAACTATGCCCCTGGTACCCTCCCAAAAATCAAATTTCGTGATAATCCGTGAATAGGTTCTCGGGTTATTGTATGTGGCGCATAATTGCGACGCACCTGAGGGGGCCACGTTCTGACCATCAAGCGAGTGCAGATCTTCACGTGTTACTGCACTACTGCAGGAGTGGCTTAGCATGAACACTGAAGGGTCAGGAAGGAGCCGATCAGGACGATCGTCGAAGTCAACACATCGACCCGAGAGATTACACTGTACTCAGGTGAGATGGCAGCGAAGAATGAGATCTTGGAGTCACAGTGATACTTAGCTACCAAACTACACGACGTCACATGCAAGATCGTGATGTTAGCACAACCTAGCTTCTAGCCAGTAGAAGGCAGCAAAATCATCTGGATTTCCAACATTGCTATCTTTGAAACACTAGCCTGGACGGAAACGCCGTGTCCGTGCTCACAGAAAACACACAGAGACTCCATTAAAGACTACCGGTTAATGCTATTAAGGGCAATACCCACTGTTTGTGAGAATCATATGAACCACATAAATACAATGTGTGGGGAAAACACAGAGTTCGTCAATTTTCAAGCAGCAGGTTCATACAGTTACCACTGAGCTACAACGGTTAATGCAACACACTGTTCTCTGAGAAACGACACAGAACTTAATGAATGCCTGCATGGTCACGATGCTCTAACTTATTCACGTCTGGGAGAATGGCCGACGGCCCTCAAGCTACTTACAGCGATTGCTTTATTCGGAAGGATGGAAATGAGACCCTTCCTCTAACACTTTCACAGATTGCATTTCCAATTGAACAGATCGTAAAAGTACACACAGTGCCGATGGCAACAGGGCGCCCAGGAGTCTGGGGGGGGGGATCATTCCCATTGTTCTTCTTAGCCATTTCATAGCGTAATGAATGTACATGAAAAGCATACCTCTGAAGATGTAGTCAGTATGTTCTCTGAAACGTTGAAAACAACCTTCCGGACTCTATGCTTCTGCAACCCAGAAAACCACTACACGACCTTCTATATCACCCTTTCCATACTGTAGCACATTCGCATGGCAGAAATGATTGCTAAAGGAAATGCCTCTGTCTGGATTTGAACGAAATACCCCCTCGGTGGAGAGGCACAAACGTATTACGTAAACACTGATTGCATCTCCACTGAATCTTCCAGATATGACCTAAAAATTTCGCACCACTGCTACATTCATATTTACAAAATTAACTCCACAGAGCTGAGCCGTTCTTGAGAAGCCTCCAGTTGTTCAGCTACTCAAGAATTTCCAATTTTATGGAACCTTCGGGTTCATTACCGTGTTCACAAGAGCCCTCATACTTGCAAAACAAGATTTATTACCTAATGTACAGGTACTGCATGTTCATGATGTCTGGCTAGCAAACTTAACACACCTGGCACCAGTGGGCCAAAGCTCGTCAACGGCAAACAAAGCTAAATGTAGATTTCACGCGACTATATGTAATAAAAAAAAACGATAACATAAAAATAATAACGACAAAAAGATCTTAATAAAATTTGGGCATTTTTTTAAGATTTGACATGCATCATTTCAGGACCCTACAATTGAAGCACACATGTGTCTACTGACACAGCTGCGTGCCACTGGCAACTTTCCAGGGTGCACACCGCTTCATCATGTACACGTGGTCTTCACAATTCTGAACGTTTATGGCTCCGGTCTAGAAAACCGAAATTAATGGCCGTGGGGATGCGTTGAGATGACCACACGGCACCCTCTATCCGCAAAAAGTTGGAACTAAACTTCGCCGACAAGCGGCGGTTGCTCAGTTGGTATAGTTCGCTTGCGGACTAAAATAACTGAGTTTGTTTTTATGGCTTAATCTCAAAATTATGCAGGCAGCATAATCGAGGCTCCCACATGTTCTAGACTATCAACTAACTGCTGGCAGTGAGGTTGTCAGCCTCATGTGCCGGCTACCCTTTACCCCCAAGAAGACTCCTGGTACTCATGCCTGTTAGACGATGGAGATACGCAAAACTGCAACAATAAACTAAAAGACTCACTTGTATAATTATGATAAAATAATTTCTTTACATGAGTAGTTAAAGAAGCTGTTTCTACACAAATAAATGCATTATATAATCAGTCACATCATATTACCTTCTAAAACATTTAACGTCACATGAAAGCAACTAGTCTCTATCTCAAAAGACCAAACTGCCTGACCCCCTTACTGTCAGTCTGACAGCCAGAACTTCAGCCATCACCTGCTAAGAAAATTGAGTCTAGATTGGCAGGGTAACACTGAAAGCATTTCTTAATGTAAATAAACTATTTAGACAAACTCCCCAACACATTAGATGCTCAAAATGTCTCCCTTCTGCCCATAAACAAACTTCTAGTCTCATGAAATTATTGTCTGAGACCAGTTTCAGTTCACCGACCTCAGCAGATGAAACAGATCCAATGTGTGTAGGGATTATTTGAATATATTTTGTTTTCCATTTCCTCACAGATAAGAATTACAAGGATCTGAGTCAGGAGACCTTTCAGCTACTCTCAGATTTAAGTTAAGATCTATATTAAGAATCGTGGAGTTACCACTATTGTAGAATAAGATGAAGAGAGCCATCTTCTGGGATGTGGCGCCATATAGAAATTGTGCTAACCGACATTTTGGAGGAACGTATCACCTCCGTAAGATGGAGGCGATGTTCCTCCGAAATGTCGGTTATCACAATTTCTACACGGCGCCACACCCCAGAAGACAGCTTTCTTTATAGTCACTGCTGTGAAAACCTCAAATCTTACATAGAATAATATGTTTATAAGAATGTGCTACAGAAGGCCAGATGGGCACTGCCTAGGCCTTTTTTGTATTTACAATAGTTTTTCTACAATAATAAAAACAGAGACACCATGTATGCGAACCAAAAGACGAGGAAGAAGACATAAGAAGATGCGGGATAACTCTGGGGACAGAAGAGGATATTTTTATTTGAAGGAGAAAGCTCTGGATCACATTAAGTGGAGGAACTGTTTTGGAAGAGACTGTGGACCTGTCGTCTGACAGATTACTGATGAATGAATGAAGAAAAATGTTATATGTAAATTTCCTTAATTGCAGCCCCTAGACACACATATTCCCTTTTCTTTATATCTGTCTTTGGTCCTGTGGAAGATCTTGGCACAATCCATGTTTTATAAAAAAATCTTGATAATGTCCTTATTCTTTGTCTGATATACTGCATCATATAAGTTCTGTGATCTTCAGAACAAAATTCTAAATTGTCTTCCTGCACTCCTTTGAAGTGTCATATACAAGTATATAATTTTGTAAGTTATCCCCAAAGAATGAAAATGCATCATGCTACGATCTAGTGTAAACAAGTTTCATTCCCATGGTTACACACTCACTGTTGTCATTATCTTGGGTTCTGCAGAGAAATATCACTTATATGCAGACTGCTTTAACTATAAACAGTATGGATGTAAAAGTAAGGGGAAAAAGAAAACACAAATGCCCAATTTGCATACCCTCAGGTTTATCTAAGTATGCAAACTAAGTAACTTTGAAATTTACTGCCACATTAGCAATGCCAATGTTAGAAGTTTATTTGAAAACAACAATACCTAAAGGCTAACGTTAGAAGTTGTAATTTTCATTTCGTGCATCCTGCTGTGTTACAATACATACAACTTATTTATTGGGCCGTCACAACACAACAATCAAAGAACTTCAGGGACAATGCCCAGATACAGTTCACTACATGTTTCGGCCACTAGTGGCCATCCTCAGGTGAATACACTTCAACAAACATACACCACTGAACTGCAGCACGTAAAGTCCGATACAATGTCGTAGATCATTTAAGACAATTATAATAAGAATATAAAATATAGGTTATTCAAAACCAATAAAAGTCTTATATAAAAAACAAAATTCATACCTGACTGATGTTTTATAACATCAAATCAGTCGTTGGTTGATGTTATAAAACATCAGTCAGGTTTTAATTTTGTTTTTTATATAAGACTTTTATTGGTTTTGAATAACCTATATTTTATATTCTTATTATAATTGTCTTAAATGATTTACGATATTGTATCGGACTTTACGTGCTGCAGTTCACTGGTGTATGTTTGTTGAAGTGTATTCACCTGAGGATGGCCACTAGTGGCCGAAACATGTAGTGAACTGTATCTGGGCATTGTCCCTGAAGTTCTTTGATTGTTGTGTTGTGACGGCCCAATAAATAAGTTGTATGTTTAGAAGTTGTCTCCAACAATTTCACAAGGTCAGGATTTTGGGTTTGCTTTTAAAATTACACATCCATACACGTTCTAAGTAACAGGCTTCGGTTTTTGCTTTTACAAATACACTTCTGTGGTTGGCAGCAGTACCAAGGCAGGCACTTTTAAAGTCATTTGAGTCGCTTGTTAATAAGTTATGTATTTAGCATCTGAGTGATACTTGTATGGAAAAATTGCATTTATATTCACAGTAGCAACAGCCCATCACTTCATGGGCTGAGAACTGCGACACACAGTAAATTTCAGCCTGTCAGATGCCAGGACTGGCACTGAGTGCAAGAAGCAGATGAAATGTCCAACTCTCATCAGAACTGAACAAGACCAACTCACCTGTTCCCTTCTCAGTATCCTTTATGATGGTGTGGTAGTCAGATTCCGGATCTGGTGATGCCGCCGCCTCACTTCGGGTGCTCAGAAGACGCAAGTGAACACCTAGCCCTGCAAACACAGAAACACAAAGCTTTGCAGTGAGGAAAACCTGACCCATGAAATGTTATCTATATATCTCAAATGAAATTACGAGGGACAGTCAGTAAATAGGACACAAATGGAAGTAAAACAGTTGTAATGGATGTAATAAGTTTTCTATATGTATCACTAGGTAGCACCACAGTATAGCTTCATGGCAGTCTAGATAGCAGACATGCATGCACATGTTCAAAAGGCTGGTTTCAGTAGTCAAATGACAACCAAGCATCAGGGATATACTACCAAAGAGCAGCATTCTGTTGTGCATTTTCTGAGAGTAAAAGGATTCAATGCAAGAGATATTCATAGAGAAATGTTTCTTGTTAAGGTGGGAAGTGTTTGTTGTGCAAAGCGATTCACAAGGGGGAACTGTTACATTTTGAAAATTTTCCTGAGTGAATCACTGTGAACTTCTTCCATTCAATTAATTAAAAAATGTATAGAGACCAAACTGAATGGTGTGCCGTAAGTTCATGCGTCTCATTTAAACCAGTGTCTCCATTACAAGTGGGAAAAACTTATAAAACATTATGTAGTTGGTTAAGGCACTATGATACAAGCAGGAAGGTAATGGGCTCAAGTCCCGATGAGCAGAGACTGTGCACCTTTCAGCTTTGTTCATATCCTGCTGTCCTTCAGTGTGGTCACCCTTGCAGTTAAACGAAATGGCATTCTCACAGTCTACGGTCAACCCTGCTAAAATTTCAGTTCCAAACAAATCTTGGACACAGTGGGACACGTAACTAAGTATTCAAACCAGTCTATTGTTTAATTGCGACATCAGTTAGCATTTCATAGCATTCAGAAAAAAAAATGTAAAAAATTCTTTAAGAAAAACTGCTTAATTTCATATTAACATTGTCACAGTCACTTTTAGTTTAAAATTAAGCCCTGTATTAATTCCTTCTACACTACGGCCACAAACATTAATATCTAAAAACTGGTTTTCGTAGATATGCATTTTCATAGGTTCCTACACTACTCCACAATCTAATATACTTTACGCCACTGTGTTCTACCAACACTGTCCCAATCACAAGAGAACAGCTGCATGTCATTTACTGAACCGATTTGCGTAGCACGAATTTTGTCTCAAACGTGGGAAGGAAATGCAAACCACCTTACATCGTGGGACTAACGTTAATGAGAGTAAAATCAAATATATGTCTATTACCTGTCAACTGTTGTTTCAATATGACTGGTCTCTGCACAGAAGGACGAATGAATAACGTTTCATTTCTAAGTAAAACATTTCCAAATCTTGCAACACGCTGCGACCTCGCGAAAGCAGCCATCGCCATAAATACCGGTAAACACCACACCACGTGACGAGTGTAGTTCATTATTATGCCGCTAGATGTTGTCTGCGTTCGAATTGGAAGGGAATAAGGCGTCATATAGAAGTGAGGCTGAGGGACGAATAGACGTGTGTGTTCGTTTGTGTGACCCACGCGCCGGTCAGGACGGAAATAGCTTCGCAGATTTTGTCCTTTGGTACGAAGGTTTCAGGGAAAGAGATTTTAGAGTTGATTCGTGACTGTTGAATGTGAATAATGATTTTACGACTACATCAATGCTGACCTTGGAGGTGAATGTTGTGAAAGGTGCCACTGTGATATTCCGGAAGGCAGGCGACGGTGTAAACTTACACGAAAAGTATCGTCTGAAATGAAGGCATTCATGTTCGCTTTGTGTGGGCAGCTGCAACCTGTTGTGTTGCAAGCTGATTGTGGTCAGTAGGAGCACGTGAACCATGTGTTTTGTGGAAGCGTGTGTGAGGTAGCGATGTGCACTGCTGTCAACTGATCCTCTCTTCGAACTGGCATACCCCCTGAGCGTGTGTGTCTGTGAAGCGGGCATCGTGGATCCCGGCGGCGGAAGAGGGGGCAGCTGCGTGGATGGTGGACTCATTCCTCGCAAGCCCGTCGCTGCTGCCCCAGGCCAAGGCCTCCTCACTCCAGGAGGGGGAGGAATGGGAGATGTCCTGCCACCTAAGAGGCAAGCTGTTGTTGACAGACTTCGGCGTCGAATCGAGAGTTATCGGAGACGTCAGACTGACTGTATACCGCGATTCGATCAGTCGTTCAACGGAATTTGCGAGCAGAACATTCAGGAGACATTGGTGTTGAAACAGAGGTTTCTGGAGTCGAAGGCGAAAAGGGCAGCCAAGAAGACGGACAAGAAGGACAGCACGAGCAGTCTGCACACGGTAAGCACAAAACACGTGCAGTCAAATGGAGGCGCTTCTGGCCCCATTCCAAGATCCCCCCCCCCCAACAGCTGGCAACAAGGTGGATTGCTGTACCCCCGTCCTATGCGGAAGGCCGAATTTGATTATAGTAGAAATATTTCGCGTCTGCAGTTACACCCGACAGTGTACGCTCGCATTTATATTTCTTTTGGCCCTTTTAATTTAGAGAGCAAATGGCAAAAGGTTCAGGTGGTGGGTAGTTTCGGTTCTAGAGGCTATGCTGTTATCCCCGAATTCCAGCGTCTTAGCTAAGTTACTTGAGAGGGATGGAAGAAGGAAGGAAAGACTCAACCAGCCAACTAAAATCCGGTAACTTTGACACCGCACGTAGATGTAAATAAAATGGCATTTCAGAAACGAGTTAGGGGCTAAGCAGGTTGGGATATTTGTGCCTTTCGATACTGTCCTAAGCTGGTCTTCGCTTTGTCTCAAGCGTTTAAGGCTGCAAAAAATTTCGCTGCAAACGCTGCAAATCGCCCGTCATTGGATTCTTATTTTATTTATGGCAAATATTCCACGCCTGTCTGCTGCCCCATCTAACCAGTCCGTTGAAACCATTTCTGATTATTTGCCGACTTTTGTGACATTAGAACTACAACTTTGGAAATCAGACATGTTATTACATTAGGACTTGAGTTTGTAACTGAGAGGATCCAACTCAAAAGACGGTCGCAGCTGCACTGCAGAACTACCAGTTCTGCATTCTCATCCCTAACAGAGATGGCCCATAAAAGTCTTCTAGAAGGGTCAGGTACAATTCCAGTAGAAGTTACTCGTCTTGTCCTAAATTTAACAGAATTTCGTTTTTCATCTTTTTTAAATTGGTCCCTCTTTTGCCTGACATATCAGAACACGTTGGAACTAAGATTGGCGATCGGCCAGCTCCTACATAAAAAAATGTGCATGTTTGCCCACGAAGTGTATTTATGTACTTGTATGATTCTCACAGTAAACATTATTTCCCGAAAGAGCAATGATGTTTGTAATTGAGACGCATTGTGCTTTCTATGAGTAGGAACTGAATTGCAGGCTATTAATTTCAGGCTTCAAAGCGTTAGCATGACCACACGGCTCGCCACATGCCGTTAACCGTGTTTTAGCAGATATCTGCATAAATGGCGGTTGCGACAACACGCAGGCTGTGCAACATTGCGGGTTAGTTCAAGACGAACGCGCATGGATAAAGTTTAAATGTCAGGTATGAGTTCCGTCACAGGTAGCTGTCGTTAAGTACCTTTCTAGCCCGGCAAGTGTCATTCATTCCACCTGCTCCCTTTATACCAGCCGCCCCCACATCAGCCGTTGAAAATTGCATATCCTCACGGGAGACGTCACCGCAGGCGAGCCACCGTGATTGGCTCAGATTGGCGAGAGATATGGGGGAACGTCAGATGTTCAGTAATATTGAATGTCTGCCCCATCGATTATCCCATCAAAGCACACTGGTAACTTTTGCATCACTTACTTTAACATTAAGAACATCTCATTTTGCCCACACAGCATATGTGTTTCGTATGACCCTGGAGCGACACGCCCGTAGCTTCTGAATGCTGACGCGGGTGTTACCACCACTAGTTATAGCGAAAGGTAAAGTTGACTGTACTTAGTGAAACACGTTGCAGTTAATACTTTTGGGGAGTGGAGGTATTCGTTACTCCGACACTGAACCAAGGTGCAACATGTACCGGAGGGTACGTCATCTTGAGATGATAATGTTGATTGTTAACCTCGTCGTTAGAAAGTTGGCACGTTCTCTGTTCGACATACAGTGGGAACCAGAACTGCCATACCGGAAATTTCATTGAACTCACAGAACGTTTCTTCCGTGAGGTTGCATACTCAGGAGAGACTTGCCCTCAGAGATGTTTTAGACGAAGTTAGCAGACAGTTGAATGCGCCTGAATGTTTATTGCGTATTTTCCCCTTATCTCCCCTAGGCATAGCCTGGTCTCAGTGTTCATATATATAGCTGTAGTTACACTGACTTGTCCGGTGATTGGGGTTAGCTCTATCAGAGGGGCTCAACAACAGTGTAGGTGCCTGCACCCACTCACCTAAGGATGGAAACAGATCCAGTTTCTGAAACGTTGTGTTCTCAGGTTTTTTAGAATACCGGACAATGGACTAAGGCCAGAAACCCAGCATTTCCCAGGACCATTTAAAAATTTTTCTGTGCAGGAGTATAATGAAAGGGGCATCGTATTGTAAGAAGTAGGACCATGAGGGTCGCTTGTAACGTCCACTTGATCATGTCGTGTTACATCACCGTACACATATAGAGTCGTGTCTTCCCCCACAGCATGCATTACCTTTCAGTGTTATGGAGGATGTCTTACGATCACATCTGTTTGAAATTACTTTAGTAGAAAACATTTTAAATATTTCCTTGCACGCCCCTGAGACAGTTGTTTGAGGCTGAGTCACATTAGACTCATGCTCATTTATTAATTAAACCCCAGACACCCCCGATAGTGTTATTGTGTTTATTCTGCATTAACACAAAATTTAACAAAATAAGAATATACTTTTATGACCTCAAACTGCATAATGAGGAGCTTCATAACTTTTACCTTTTTCCAAGTATAATTAGAATAATGAAGTCAATGAGGATGAGGTGGCAGGGCATACAGCACGAATGGAGGAGGAGTGCATATAGGAAAATGGATCTTAGAGAGATAGGATGGGATGGTATGGATTGGATTGATGTGGCCCAGGTTAGGGGCCAGTGGAGGGCTATTGTGAACATTGTAATGAACATTCGGGTTCCATAAAATGCTTGGAAATTCTTGAGCAACTGCACAATTGGCGGCTTCTCAGCAAGGGCTCAGCTGCATGAGTGAGTAATCCTTGTGACCTGTACATTTTAAGGCGACTATAAAAATATGCGAAACCGATTTAAACAGCGTTTTAAGTAACTTCCCCACTCCGAAACACACACATGAAAACCCTCTGGTGGTGCTCATGCAGTACAGGCTCAGTTGGAAACTTCTTCGTTCGGTACGAGGGCAATAATAGCAGGACATGCCTGTTTTTGCGTAGCGTGGAATCCCGCTTCATGCCTGCAAGTCCTGTGTCCTCTTCCTGTAAGGGAGCGAGTGCAAAGCCTGGGCGCACCTACGCACACGAGTGAGATGGAGTTGCAGAGATTTGAAGGACCTTTCGGCACACTTACCGGCCACACACGGAGTTAACACAGGTGTGAGACTGTGCGAGGGATCTGGCATATGCTCATAGTAACTTACTAAGAAATCGGGGTTCGACTCAGCGCGGGAGCAGGAGATTTCCTTATTCTCGACGGCTCCCAGACCGGCTCTGGAATACACCGAGTCTCCTATCCTGTTACTTCTGTAAGCATTTTCCCCGGGAGGAAAGCTGCCGAGACGTGAAGCTGACCATTCTTCTCCATCCGGTGTCAAGGTTAAGAATACGTGGTTCTGTACATCCACTCCCCCACACGTCCTCACGGCTGGCGCAGTGTTTAATCAATTAAGCACAGGGATTGCTTTGTTGTAACTTTCCCCCATTGAGAAGTCAACAGAAATGCGCGACGTTGACGCCCTTTTGTTTATTCGCTCGAAAACCGTAACTCGTCCGGAATAAAGTGCAGTATGCATGAAACATGTGGGGCACGCGGTAGCGTTGTTCGATGAGGCACAATGCTACAAGCCGGAAGGTCGCGGGATTGAATCCCGATGAGGTAATTGGAATTTTTTCAGTTTACCTAATTCTTCCGGCCGCACTATGGCTCTGGGGTCGACTCAACCTCTAACAGAAATGAGTACCAGGAATATTCTTTGAATATCCTTTGGGGTAAAGGGTGGCCGGCGCTTAGGGCTGACAGCCGTACCGCCATCTATGAGCCGATTGTCTAGAAAATGTGGGAACCTCAACATCTGACAATCTTATGGGCCTCCAAGGCCTATTACAGGGATACCTTTACTTTAGTTTTTTTAATGCATGAAACGTGCACTGCACTTTCCCCCACAACTTTCAGGCGTCACTCATCACTCACTCATAGAGCTGAGCCATTCTTGAGAAGCCGCCAGTTGTGCAGCTACTCAAGAGCTTCTCAGCATTTTGTGGGACCTGAAGGTTCATTACCGTGTCCACAAGAGCCCTCCACTGGTCCCTATCGTAAACCAGATGAATCTAACCCATACCGTCCCATCCTATTTCTCCAAGATCCATTTGACCCACCTACGTCTTGGTCTTCCCAGTGGGCTCTTTCCTTCTGGCTTCCCCATCAATATCCGATATGCATTCCTCTTCTTTCCCATTCGTGCTACATGCCATGCCTATCTCATCCTCCTTAACCTGATCATTCTATTTATACTTGGAGAAGAGTACAAGTTATGAAACTACTACTCGTGCAGTTTTCTCCAACCTCCTGTCACTTCATCTCTCTTCGGTCCAAATATCCTCCTCAACACCCCCAGTTTGTGTTCCTCCCTTAATGTCAGAGACGAAGTTTCGCACCCATACAGAACCACAGGCAAAATTGTAGTTTCGTATATTCTAATTTTTATGTTTTTAGACAGCAGACGAGAAGACAAAAGATTCTGGACTGAATGGTAGCAAGCATTACCCGAATTTAGTCTCCTCTTAATTTCCTCCTGAATCAGTTTCGATTTTTATAGTGGTTCCAAAATATCTGAACTGTGCCACGTTTTCAAAAGTCAGGCCTATTGGAAATTTTTTTTGCCCCGACAAATGTTCAGCGAGTTAGCTCAAGATGCGCGCGCAGAAAAGCGTGTATGTCTTAATGTGAAGTGTCAGCCATTGTCGTTCGGTGTTTACTGAAATTGAGATTAGTCTACAAATGTTAGGAAAGTCGATCCGTATTAGATTTCGGAAAAAAATCATTCATCAGTTCTCATGTTGTTCCATGAGGGCAGACGTGGTGAAGCTAATGGGATCATTCTGGCAACTTTTCATTTTAAAAGATGAGCAAGAAAATTTAGCTTTTCTCATTCCCACCTCGGACCTAATAGAGAACACTCAGAGATATACGAAATTCACCCCGTACCAGT
The DNA here is from genome assembly GCF_002891405.2 of Cryptotermes secundus. Taxonomy (NCBI): domain Eukaryota; kingdom Metazoa; phylum Arthropoda; class Insecta; order Blattodea; family Kalotermitidae; genus Cryptotermes; species Cryptotermes secundus. Next base: position 258,986 of record NW_019743676.1, read on the forward strand.
ACGTGCAGTGCCCACTGTTGTTAAAGCGATTTTCAAGTATGGCGGTAGTGTTTTCTGTGTCATTGGAATTCCTTTCTTTTAGTTAGATGCACGAGTGCACAATAGATCACTGTGGTCCCGGTGCACGCGGGGGCACGCGGTAGCGTAGTTCGTTAAGGCAATATGCTACAAGCCGGAAGGTCGCGAGTTCGAGTTCCGATGAGGTGGATTTTTAAATTTACCTAAGCCTTCCAGCCACACACTGGCCCTGGCGTCTACTCAGCCTATAACATAAATGAGTTGTGAGACGTCGAGGCTCCCACATTTTCTCTAGACAGTCGGCTCACAGATGGCGGTAAGGTTGCCGCCCTTTACCCCCCAGGAAGCTGAGTCGACCCCAGGGCCATAGTGCGGCTGGAATATTTAGATAAAATGAAAAATCCCACCTCATCGGGACTCGAACCTGCGACTTTCTGACTTGTAACATACTGCCGCAACCAACTACGCTACCGCATGCCGGATTGCTTGTCGCCTCTATAGAACATTGATTCCTAAAGAAGTGAAAAATACAGAAATATTGGACGGAACGGAAGAGATAAGTTTAAAGAGACAAAGTTCTGCGGGGAAGTTAAAACAACTTTAATTTTGTTTTATAAGTACTTACGATTCTATAGTCCTTATGAAGTTTTTTTGTATTTAAAAGCTAGTATTCAAGCCTTAGATTAAGTATTTCACAAGATGTACTTACAGTTCTTAATATGGATCGATTGTACAAATAAACGGAGATAAAAACATTGCTAAGGGAATTCAGTGAAGACGCGAGGTCTGGGAGCTCAATATGAAGGTTTACTGTCTCGTGGAATGTGACTCCGTCTACAGTGGTAGAAAGGTACAAGCGTTTCAGAAGAATTCTCCACGGTCAGATCGGTATTCTCTCTTAGTGCAGACGTCACTTCCTGTCTTCTCCGGACAGATCGTCCTTACGGGCCCTTCCAGGTTCTTACAGTCTCCTGCAGAACGTCCTAAGAAGAGTTCCACTTGATGTCTCCTCACCGCTGTGTCGTCAGTGGGCCAGGAAGACTTGATGTATTGTGTCTTACAACATTTTCGAGGTCACGACACCGCCAGATGCTGACGTAGATCGTTTTGTCATCTTTAGAAGGCTTCTAGATTCTGTTTGCCGATTACAGTGGCCTCGCGGTCTAAGGCAAGAAATGTCTTAGCCCTCTCGAAGGCCGCGCTATAGCTCTAGCGGATAGTCGCTGGCTTCCCACCGCGGCGGCCCGAGTTCGATCCCGTGTCTGGTCAAGTAGGATTTGTGGTGGACAATGTGGTGCTGAGGCAGGTTTTCTTTGAGTACTTCAGTTTCCCCTGCCAATCTTCATTCCACCAATTGCTCCACAATCACGCTCGCCTATCATCTGGGGCTGGTACAGTAGGCGAGAAGTGGCCGCAGTACAAGGGACTGAGCCCCAACCCACTAGCAATAAAAAAATAATAGCCCACTCGACCACTTGGATCATGGGTTCGAATCCCACTCAAGGTATGGATGTCTGTGTTTATTCTCTGTTTGTGTTAGGTGGCGGCTATTCGACGCGTTGATCCCCCCTCCAAGGAACCCTACCGATTGTCTAAGATTGAGAAACTGAAGTGAAACGAAGCGTTTCACGGATTCCCTATGCCCCAAGTGGGAGCAGCAGGAACACAACATACGATAGGAGCCGAAACCGCCATACCGGGGATCTCGGTGAACGCACAGACTTCTCTTGCGTGAGGTTGCCTACTCAAGTTATGACTAACCTACCCTCCATTTTGCAGACATAAATCCAGATATATACGTGTTGTCCTTCAGTCCTGATAATTGAAGCGCTAAGTTCCGTCGAAATGTACCTTTCTGCCATGGTACCCGACGTTCCAGAAGATACTGGCCTGCGTACGTTGACGTATCGCTACCCGTGAGGGCCGTGGGCTTGGTGTGGTTCGTGACTCCCGCACTTGTCCACGCTGTAAAATCTGCACTGCAATTTGACGGACAGCACCTGTCCTTACGTATCCCATGATACTGCTCGTGGCTGGTCTGTTGCATGCAGGCCATGCTTCTGCTGGTTTCCTAAACAGAAATGGTAACATGTGTTTACGTTCTGTATATCTTTTCCGTTTCTTCTTGTGTTATTTGTGAGCCGGGATAGCGACTGGCTACGGGCTTTACAACCGAGAGGTCGAAGTTCGAGTCCCGGTAGGGTCAAAAATTTTCTCCACGTCCATACGGCTTTAGGGTCCACCCAACCTTCTATCCAGTGGGTACTGGGGCTAAAGCGGGTGAGGCTGACCACTCACCTTCAACTAGTGCCGAGGTCAAGAAAATGTGGATGTATACACCCACTCCCCATACGCCTTCATAGGTTAAGCACAGGGTCGACTTTTCCTTTTGTATGTTCCTTTACGTCGGTGTCAGTATGTAACTGTTTAACATCGAATGATGGGATGGTTGGTGAATTGGAAGGAAGTGCTGATGGCGTAGTTGAGGGACTGGACAGACACCGCTAGGGGGCCCAAAGTTGCCCCTGTGCTGGGTGGGCCCTTTCCGAGCAGCTTTCCCATTTAACGGCAGGCCTCTTGCAGCCTTCTCTGTGTTGGAATTGTTTATGCCGTTGCGTATGTACATCGGACGTCCATGGACACCGCGCAGCCCGGGATGGAGAATTAGTGGTCGATTCCTAACAACGGGAAAGATTTTTCTCTTCTTGTCACCGGCCACATCGTCCGTGTCCTACCCACTTGTCTGTCCGGTGTGTATCTTTGGCTCTTTCTGCTTTAGGAAAGGGGTAAAGCGGCCGGGACTTTAAGCTGGCTGCTCTTTATGTTGTGCTGAAGGTTAAGAAAGGCAGGAGCCATACTTCAATTAGAATATTGTGCCCATTCTGTATCTTCACATTCTGGTGGACGTTAGGGCCTGAGTACTTTGTTGTGGAGTGCGACACCGTGTAGTCTGGTAGTTAAGATACATTTGGGGAGGAGTGTAAATATGGAAGCTTAAGTTGACCCCGTACTTAATTAATCACGGCACCATGAGAACATGTGGCGGAGTGGATGTACAATATAAAACCGTGTATTCTTAACCTCGGCAGTATGGAGGTGACTTGATGAGCTTCACGCCCCGACTGCTTTACCCTAGGGATAGAGTACTTCATTCTGATTGGGTGGGAAGCTGGTTGGGCCCAGAAGCGGTCGGGATGCTTTGATGAAAGGAAAAATGTGCCCTTACCAGGAATCAAACTCTGTGGGTAACGTACTACCTCTGTCCTCATGGTCGAAGAGCAAGCGACTAGCATATCTATACCTGTAACCCTGAAGATGTATGTGGCACGTTTCTCCGAAACACCCCCTTCGTCTTCACACGAGTTTCTCTGAAGGGTTAGATGCAGGCCTTCGAGTGGCCAAGAGGCAAGCCATTTGCAGTGTTGTTACCGGCCGTGAAGCAAAACAATTCGTGGTGACCTCTGCCAGTAGGAGTTGCGAATGGCAACACCGCGGACACCCAGCCCCTCCCCAGTGTTGAAGGTCCGCCTGCAGCTGCAGGGAACTGTAACTGCTTGTGGCTTACTGGGACACACAGCGCCTAGACAGAGACGCAGATCGCTCCAATGTGGCAACATTGCAGTCCCACACACACACCAAGAGCTACTCTGTCTTTCGTATTATAAGCAGGAAACACTGGGACAATAAAGAAATTGCATTCACGAAGTTTTTGTAACAAGTAGTGTACCTGCCCCAAATAAAACTTCTTGCCCATACCTGCGGCACAAACAACAGTCGTGGAGAATTTATTGTTCTGCATTTGTGCGGCACGACGTTTCGTGCACTGTAGCGGGGCTGACCCACTGCTTGGGAATACAGACACGGCACAGGAAGATGATAGCCTGCCGCAAGTGAAGTGCAGTTCGGTTCACCGTGGTTCAGCTTTGTGCATTCAGAATGTAACCAGCCAGATGCTCACGAATTCCTTTTGATTGTGGACCACATTTCTGTAGTGTTGCAGAAAAGACAGGCACGTAAAGAATTGTTCAGAATGAGATGATTCAATCACTCATGGAGCTGAGCCCTTCTTGAAGAGTTGCAAATTATGCAGCTACTCAACAACTTCCCAGCATTTCATGGAACCCGAAGGTTCATTACCGTGCTCACAAGAGCCCTCCACTGGTCCCTATCTTGAGCCAGATCAATACATTCCATACCATCCCATCGTGTCTCTCTTAAGATCCATTCTAACATGGCCCACCCACCTACGCCTTGGTCTTCCCAGTGGTCTCCTTCCATCTGGCTTTCCCACCAATATCCTATATGCATTCCTCTTCTCCCCCATTCGTGTTACATGCCCTGCCCACCTCATCCTCCTTGACTTGATCATTCTAATTATACTTGAAGAAGAGTACAAGTTAAGAAGCTCCTCATATGCAGTTTTCTCCAACCTCCTGTTACTTCATCTCTCTTCTGTCCAAATATTCTGCTGAACACCCTGTTCTCAAACACCCTCAGTCTATGTTCCTCCCTTAATGTCAGAGACCAAGTTTCACACCCATCCAGAACCACAGGCAAATTTATAGTTCTGTATGTTCTAATTTCTATGTTTTTGGACAGCAGACGAAAGACAAAAGGTTCAGGACTGAATGGTAGCAAGCATTGCCTGAATTCAGTCTCCGAATGAGATGAATGCATCACAGAATTCTGCGGAAGTAGGCAGAAATAGAAGTCAGATTATGTCTCAGCACAGCACTTTTCGTTATATGTATGCACATGGAGAATTGTTTCTTATTCTCTTGGATAGAGATTAGTGACGTAACTGACGTTTCAGTAACACCACACATTTCATTGTAGAAGACGGTAGGTTGGGGCTCACAGCACTCATTTTGTACATATGAACAAATAATGCCGTGTTTTGAAATTTTGTGAGCCGTGATAGCGTAGTCGGTATAGCGAATAGCTACGGGCTGGACGACCAAGAGGTCGGGATTTCGAGTCCCGTTAGGGTCAAGAATTTTATTTTCTCCACATCGTCTAGACCGGCTCTGGGGTCCAGCCGACCTGCTATCCAATGGGTACCGGCGGCTCTTTTCCTGGGGTTAAAGCGGCCGGGGCGTGAGGCTGACCACTCACCTCCAACTAGTGCGGAGGTTAAGAAAATGATCTCGATTCGTGTAGCCAGAAGTGCTTAACGAAGCAGTGCCTATCTCTTTTTTTATGTCATGAAAGCCTATGTGATTATAGGCCCATGCAGCCCGACGAAGAAACAGGGGATAGCTTAGGCGTTATGGCTACTATCTGGACGGCCGAGGAATCTGCCTGCATTCAGACCACATTTAGGGCCCACCCAGCGCTGGCTTTTTGTCTGGCGCAAAGTGGCCCCCGGCGCGAACTGATACATCAGTCTAGTGTCGAGGTCAAGAGTCTGTACTTCTGTGTGTCCTTATCGCGTCATGCTTAATTAATTAAGCAGAGACAAGTGTACCTTTTACCTTTACCATTGCAAGCAAATTCGCGTTTCATATAAGCGAAACAGAATCAGGGCTCAGATCGCCTGGGATTATGCGGGCTGAAGCTCAGTCGGTTTCTGTTCCCGAGACCGCCCCTCCTGTGGTGAACGTAGCGTGTGAGGCCTGACAAGTGGCGTGCTTGAAGGGAACCCTGCTTCACTGCAGCACCAGTTAGAACCTCCTGCCTATCTTTCCCCGGGGGTAAAGCGGCAGGGGCGTGAAGCTCACTACTCACCTCCAGCTAGTGCCCAGCTCAAGAAAATGTGGATCTATACATACAGCCCCCCATACGCTTTCATGGCGTAGTGCCTAATGAATTAAACACAGCGATAACGTTACTTTTGACCTTATGCCTACTCTTGCAGTGGCTGCTACCCTGATGACGGAAGTGGCAGGTTCATGGTAACACGCCCGTGGGCTGCATTCTGTTCGTTTCTTAGGAGAAGGCTAACGGCCGCGCCATAGCTCAAGCGGTTAGTCGCTGGCTTCCCACCGCGGCGGCCCGGGTTCGATCCCGGGGTCTTGTCAGTTGGGATTTGTGGTAGACAAAGTGGCACTGGGGCAGGTTTTCTCCGAGTAATTCGGTTTCCCCTGCCAATCTTCATTCCACCAATTGCTCCACAATCACCCTCACCAGTCATCTAGGGCTGTTACAATAGGCCAGAAGTGTCCGCAGTACAAGGGACTTAGTCTCACCCCACTAGCAATAAAAAAGAATTGAAGGGCTGCGACCCAGACGGCCGCAAGTCACTTGTCGCTGCTTTGCAGCAAGGGTCGCAACAACAGTGACAGAATCCCGTCACACAGCAGCACTGTGCAGTGCCATAAGCTCGTGTAGTTATGTTGATGAATTATACATAGTAATTCAGTTGAATACTTTTTTATTTCTGGGACATAACGCTGTGTAGTTCGCCTGAAAGTCATGCGACCATCTTCAGGGTCGAAGTGTAAGCCAAGTAAGAAACCAACGTTTTTTTGCTGCCTGCTTGATTTTTTATTACTCGGCCTCGGAATCTGGAGGCGATGTGTGCCTCTGAAAAGTCGGTAGACTTTCACTAGGCTCCGTAGCGCTGTGTCCCAGAAGACAGAACCCTTCATACTCACCGCTGGGAAAGCCTCAAACCAAACACTTCTGCTCCTTGATAACGGGCAGTACCAACCTTTTTTTTTTTATTGCTAGTGGGGTGGGACTAAGTCCCTTGTACTGCGGCCACTTCTGGCCTATTGTACCAGCCCCAGATGATAGGTGAGGGTGATTGTGCAGCAGTTGGTGGAATGAAGATTGGCAGGGGAAACCAGAGTACTCGGAGAAAACGTGTCCCAGCGCCACTTTGTCCACCACAAATCCCACTTGACGAGACCCGGGATCGAACCCGGGCAGCCGCGGTGGGAATCCATCGAGTAAGCGCTGGAGCTATGGCGCGGCCCTAGTACCAACCATGCTACACGTTCATAGCCATGTGAACCCTAGGTCCCATAGATCAGGAAATATACGGGTAAACCTGTACCTGCGCTTAACTAATTAAGCACTGCACCATGAAGGTGGATGTATAGGTCCACGTTTTCTTGACCTCGGCAGTAGTTGGAGGTGAGTGGTCAGCTTCACTCCCCGGCCGCTTTAACCCCAGGAAAGAGCCCCCGTACGCATGGGATAGGAGGCTGGGTGAGCCCCAGAGCAAGTCTAGATGACTAGGAAATGTAAGAATAACTCAACAAATCTGGCCCGTGTTCGCAGATATTGCTCCTCGTGCGGTGTTTCAGTCTTGTTTCTCACTGCCCATTGTCCTTCTCCTGGAAACGATGCAAACCCGAACTTCTGTTTCCAGTGCACATCTGCACAGTATGAGAAGGCGTCTGTTTCGAGCTTGACATAATATAGTTTCCCCTGACTTCCAGAATATTGAGCAGGTGCAACAGAAGAAAATGGTTCGAAAATCTGAATGGTAACACAGAGCGAGTTGGCTTAGTGGTAATGATACAGACTTTAGGGTCTGTTCGCGAGTTGCCTGGTTTCAATCTTGACAGATAACCAGGCTGTGCCGTCAGACGTTTATCGTGATTTACTCAGTCCCTCCAGGTAAATGCCGGGATGGTATACTTTTCTTTAGTTTCTTGGGGGTGGGGTGAGACTTGAGTCCATTTGGTACGTCGGCCACTAATTGGCATATTGTACCAGCCCTGGATGATAAATGATGAATGTGGAGCAATCGGTGTAATGAGAACTGGCAGAGGAAACCGAGGTACTCGTAGAAAAACCAGCCGCAGTGCCACTTTGTCAACAAATCCCACATGACCTGGTCTCGAACACGGGAAGAGGGCGACTAACCGCCTGAGCAATGGCCCTGCCGGGATAGTAACTTTCTTAGGTCATGACCGGTCCCTTCCAGATACTTTCCAATTCATCAGTCATCCTACCATCCGATATTGAAAGCATCGTTAAATAAGCCACGAAAGAAATTTGAAATTTCGGTGAGCTATGCCTCATTACACGTCACATCCAAGAAAATATAACTCGTCATGTGCATACACGCTTGCAGTATATCGGTTCGCAGGTGGGCACTTCTGCCGGTCGCACTGCCTTGTATTGGTCAACCCATTAGGTGAGATTGGCCCTCCTGGGGTGCCTCAGACACCCGGCCCGCAGTCGCTGCTCCAGATTTGCAATCCGAGACCGAAAAGCTCTGATGCAGTCTGATCAGTGACGGCCTCTCCAGCATGACGGCCGATCGGAATCACTTGAACGGTTCCTGACCTGCGAGATGACGCAGCAGGAAAACACCTCTACTGTAATAATCTCGGAAACCCAGAAGCGTGTTGTGACTTTTCCAAATATTTTTCGCTCCAGTAAACATTCAGCGATTTACGCCCGGGGAGCGCACAGAAGCACGTGTAGTTCTTCATGTGAAGTGTCCATTGTTGTTCATCCGATTTTAATTGAAGTTGGAACGGACGGACAGAATTTAGTAGAACCCTATAGTATAAAATTGCATGAAACCCCGTTAGATTCGGAAGTTGTTTGCAGCATCTAAGCCACTGTCGTTGAGAATGCATGTTACAGTATCACGTTGTAAACCGTCTGAGCTCCGTAGACAGTAAAGAAGACGTGTGGGGAGTGGGGTTGTAGCTTCACCATCCTTGATCTCGGCATTAGATGGAGGTCAGTGGTGAGGTTCACGCCCAGGCCACTTTATCCCGGGGGAAAGAACTCCCGGTAACCATTGTATAGGAGGCTTGGTGGGACCTAGTGCCAGCTGGACGTTATGGAGGAGAGAAAACCCTTTTGTCCTTTCCGGGAATCGAATTCTCACTCTTCGGTCGCCCAGTCCGTAACCTGGTCGTTATACTGAGTGCTATACAAGTTGGCAATCGAAGGATTTCTACACCCGTTTCATGTTTAAGGGGTCCTTGGTTGGAATCTGGGCTGGCAAGGGTTTATCCGGACTTTTTTGTTTCTCTGAACATCACGATAATGCTGGAATGGTGCCCCAGAATATGCTATGACCACCGCATGCCACCATTCAAAACCAAAAACTCCGTGGCCTGTAGTCCGCAAGCGAACTATACCGACTGAGCGGCCGCCGCTTGTCGGCGAAGGTAGTGGCAAGTTTGGCGGATAGAGGGTGTCGCGTGGTCAGCACAACAGATGCCCACGGCCGTTAATCTCGGTTTTCCAAACCGGAGCCGCCACTTTTCCATTCAAGCAGTTCCTCAGTTATCCTCACGAGGCTGAGTGGACCCCGTTCCAGAATCACTACTTCTCAGAAAATCTGGTAGCGCCGAGAATCGAACCCGGGACCTCAAGATCTGTAGCCAGGAACTCTGACCACTAGACCATCATTCGCCGCTGTAATGTGTATATCGAAACTGCAACCCTGACGTGCGTGTTCAGTGAACCCTAAGTTCAGAGTGTCCTACAAGGGCCGTAATGTGTTGACGAGTGGACTAGTGGCAGGGCGCTATAGCCAGAGATGGGTAGTGGCAAACTTTGGGCAGACATTCCACTGGTACCTTGTAATGTACAAACCTGTATAATTGCAAGACGCGTACGCAAGGCACGCACGATGTATCGACCGTGATGTGTACGTGTCACACGTAAACTTCACTCTTCTGCTGAATTATTTACCGCTTCAGTGACGTCAAGTCCAGTTAACCCCGTAAAACACAGTACCACCTGCTGTAAAGTAAAGATCTCAGTATTTTTCGCACACAGTGCATTTATGTGTTTCGTATGAGTCTCACAGCCGACAACAGTTAGGTAAGGTAAAGTTGTCCTTTTTAACTAATTAAGCACTACGTCTTGAAGGCTTATGGGGAATGATTGTATAGATCCTCATTTTCTTGACCTCGGCACTAGCTGAAGGTGAATGTTCAGCTTCACGCCCCGACCGCTTTACCCTTGGGGAAAGAGCCCCCGGTACCCATTGGATAGGAGGTTGGGTGGACCCCTGAGCCTGTCTGGACGTGGAAAAGAGAAAATTATTTACCCTACCGGGACTTGAGTTGATTATTGACGTAATTCAGAAGATAAATAGTATTCGTGTACGCCTGAAAATGACAAAAAAAAAAAGGGCCGAAACTTTTAGCGTTACCACCAACGACGAATACAAACAAATGTTCACACAGTAGTGGCTATTTTGTTTCTTTTTTATTTCTTGTGTGACTGTCCCAAATTATATCTTTTTGTTTTGATATATTTAGGATAGCACAACCTCTCCCCCAAATATAGGAAGGACAGCGTCTGTTATTTCACTGTGTACAAGGCAATCAAGTAGATATTCAGTCTTATTTACACATCTTCATTATGTAGTAAATAGCCGAGATCGTTGCAGCGTTAGGACCTTTGAGTTTTATGGAACGTTCGCGTGTAAGATGTCGAGAATCACAGAAGGGCTTTTCATGAAATTTAGTACCGGAAACTTGTGTTTCCTCACATTCCAGTTTTTGTTAAAATTAGATAATACGTAATGGAGACTTTTCATAAAGACCTACTTGCATTTCTGCATGTAGTTTGTAGTGAAGCACACGGTTTATGCCCAGGAGGATCACTGTTTCCGGGATGAAATTGAGTGAACGCTGCAGAATTGACGCGGATTGCAAACCTTTCCTGCCCCATTTGACTTCCCTGAGTCTGAAATCTATTTAAATGTTAAGAACTTAGTTTGTACCTCACAGAAAACATCATGGCCCCATTATAGAGCTTGGTCTGTTAAAGTATGCGTTGCTGGCAACACAGTAAGTAACATGGCATTTGGGGATTATTATTATTATTATTATTATTGGAGGGGTGGGTTTCCCCATGCACCGCGACTAATAGTCTATTGTAGGTCCCCCTTTGATATTCTACCAGTCGCCATGCCCTTCCGGTATTGGTGCTTGCTATCAGTCCCGTTCAGCCAGCGAGGCTGGCAGTGGTACCCGATACTTACCCCATCTACCGTAGGTATTGGAAACTACTTGGGCGGGAAACTTTGCCTAATTTTGCTCAGAGGTCTCCTAGAGACACGAGGATCTTTTACGTGCCGTAAATCTACGACACGGGACCCAAGGCTCAAAGTATCTCCCGGAGGACTTGTTCCCTGAAATTTTCCACCCTTAAAATTTCCACGACCTCCGCCGGGTTTGAACCCGCGTACCTTGAGTCAGGTGGGAACGTTAGCCCTAGTCTACGGAGGCCGCTGGCGTTTGGGGATACACAGAGAGCTTGCAGTGGGCCGTAAGATCCATATTCGCGTGCGACAGTGTCACTGTGCATACTACGGCAACCGCTCTGGCTTCTCGGCCACTTCGTGCCCACGCTCCAATCACGGAATCAGATCCGCAGGCCTCCCCGCTGAGATAGCTGACAACAAAACTCTCTGGACAGTCTAATTTCCATACAAAGAAAGATGGTTCTGCTTTGCCTGGGACAACTTGACGTGTTTGCCGTACTGCATTGTGCTTATTACCGTTTCAACGTCAGATTTTCTCCAGCGTACAGGTTTCCTTGGACGGAAAGCGAGGCCGCGCGATAATCCGTAGAAGATTTCAGACGTGCAGGTTAATTGTATCGGCGGCGTATCGCCTCGTGTGTGCCTGCTATTTTCAGACGAACTACTTTGCATACGTGACGTAACGTTGCTGTGTGGAAACTGCGCGCTCTGAAATATCGGCAGTTGTGACGTAAGGGAACGTGCCACTTGTTGTCGGGCTAATGGTAATTCTGTATCACATCGTAGTGTCCCTGTGTATGTGTGTCGCCACTAATAACTTGTTTACTCATTGATACATTTTCGGTATCAGCGTCATCCCACTGGAGGTCATCTGCTATCACGATTGCCAACATTGCAGATGAGAGCAACACGAAGGCTGGTTCATGCTATTCGGGTTTCTTTTGGCGATGAATATTGAGGTTATTGTCTTCCGGGGGGGGAGGTGACGCCGTGTAATCTGGTAGATCTTTAGGCCTAAATGCTACCTCTGTTTGCAGGGGGAAGTAGTAAGTTGTGTTTTATTTGTGCACAATACTTTGAAAAACTTGCAGTGTTTAGTACCTTTGTTTATATGTAAGCGAAATGAAACAATATGGCGTGCTACGAAATGTCGGCTCACGGATCAGCATTTAAGATTCTTTTTTATTTGATATGATTGCATCCCGCAGAAAGCTCAGTGTGGAGCGTCTCAGTTTGTTAAATAAACGAGATCTATATAACGTGCTGTCGTGACGCTTTCGGGCATCGCAGGTTTCGTCTGCTGGAGGTGATGACTTATTTCGTGCCTTTACTTTTCGTATCTTTTTCAGCTTTCCCGTATTCCTTTCCCACCTCGCCTCTACCATACTTCCTAGGAGCTGAATTTTAAAATATTATTTGGATGAACTTCAATCTGTAAATGGTTAAATATTTACCATGCCGCATAGTATTTTATAGGCGAATGAAACCTTTACTGAGAGCTGTATCATGTCATGAGTCGGTTCGTATTGAGGCCTATATTACGTCATGAACAAGTTCTCAGTGAATCCTATGCCACGTCATGAACCACTTCTCATCGCGATCACTATTATGTCATGAGAGCTCCTGTATATACCGATATCACGTCATGAACAAGTTCTCATCGAGACCGTTGTTACGACATGAGCCAGTTCTTGTCGGTGCCGATATCGCGTCATGGACCAGTTCTCATCGAGACCGTTATTACGTCATGAGCCAGTTCCTGCCGATGCCGATATCGCGTCATGGACCAGTTCCCATCGAGACCCATATTATGTTATGGACCAGTGTTTTTATCGAGATATATGGTACGTCATGGACCAGTTCTCGGCATGACCAAGTTCCTCTGAGGCTGTTGTACGTCATGAACCAGTTCTTATTAAGACCTGTTTTGTGTCTCGAACCAGTTCCCAGTGAGACCTATACCTATATATATATACAGATATATGTATGTATATATATACATATATAGATATACATACATATATATGTATATATATACAGATATATATATATATATATCTGACCTATATTGAGCTCATATAGCAGTTCTCACTGATGCATACTGAGTTATGAACAAGTTCTGACTGAGACCTATATGCCATTAACCAGCTCGAATTGAGGTCTGTATTGCTTCATGAACCAGTTCTCATTAAGACTCTACTGTGTCATAAACAAGCTCTCACTGAGACTGTATTACGTTATGAACCTACTACTCTTTGAGACCAGTATCACGTCATTAGCCAGTTCGTAACGAGATTGCATTGTCATAAACCAGTTGTTTATACGATTCTGTGTCTTGTAGTTCTGAAGCATTCTGTCTTCGGGAATGTACATCGCCGTGTAACCCGGTGAAAGTTATCGGACTTCAGGGTCGGAAAGTAATCTAAGCCAGAAACCAGCACGAAGCAGTCGGAAATCATGCTGCGTACTTCGATCGCTTGAACTGCTGGCTCGTGTGTTCGAATACAGCTCGGCTCATCGATATATGTCGGCGTTTTCTCTGTCTCTGTGTTGTCCTGTATAGGCAGAGAGCTTGCGAAGAGTGGATCCCCTATTCAAGGAGTCCTACTAGGTATTTATAAAGTCCATCTATCTCTCTGGCTCTTCAAGTCCTTATGTTGGACCTTGGCCGTTTTTCAGTTTTTTAATCCTATACACAGTCGGTAGGACTCCTTGGACGGTGGATCAGGGCGTCGCAAGGCCGTGACCTACACACAGAACAACACAAACATAGAATAAAAGGATACAGATATCGATGCCTCAAGTGAGATACGATCCCACGATCCCAGTGTTCGAGCGAGGGAGGGAGGACAGTTTATGCTTTAGACCTATCGGTCACTGTGATCGGGCCATAAAATCCATAGTTCCATAAATTTATTCTTAATTGTAACAAACTAGAGGATATAAGACACAAAGCCGAAGTAGGCATGTACCAGATTTAATTGAATTCCATGGAATATGTGACGGACATGACCTCACCAACATGCGTCTATTTGTACGCTGACACGAGCGCGCGCGCACTGCCGTTCGCGGGCAACTTAAGCGCGCAGCGTAGTGGTCTGGCATCGTCTCCAGACTTGTTGTCGAGAGAATGCTGTCAGTGTGGTGCATGTGATTAGTGTCGTTAAATGGCTTAACATATCAGCCACTACACACCACGCGACGACCTGTGTGTTGCTACACCCAACCCCGTTATCAGCAAGGGCCGCACACGTCAGAGCTTTGTTGGTCTCGTATGAATTCGCTGCACTTCGGTTCCGTGCAACTCTAGTTCTAAACCTGCGGCCCACGTACCACTGTCTGTTCACTTATTTACGGTGTATGGCTAGCAAGGTCACTATAGTGATTAGGCTACGGGCTGGCAGGCCGAGGGATCGGGGTTCACTTAGTGGGGGGTGGAGTCCAGCGGGATCCACTCGGCACAGCGGCCACTGATTGGCTTATTGTACCTGCCCCGGGTGATTATGATGATTGAGAATTTGGTGGAATGAAGATTGGCAGGGGAAACCGAAGTGTTCGGAGAAAACCCGCCTCAGCGCCAATTTGTCCACCACAAATCCCACTTGACCAGACCGGGATCGAAGTCGGGTCGCCGCGGTGGGAAGCCAGCGACTAACCGCTTGAGCTATGGCGCGGCCTAGGGATCGGGGTTAGATTCCAGACAGTGGCAAAATATGTTCTGCACAGCTTCCAGACCTGCTGTGTGTCCACCCAGCCTTCTCTCCAGCGGGTGCCGGGAATTCCTTCCCCGCGGGTAAAGAGGCCGTCGCTTGAAGCTGACCAACCAGATCCATCTACTCCCGCTGTTAATGATGGTGGAATTATAAGACTACCTCCCCCATACGTCTTCATGGCGTAGTGCTGTAATTAATTAAGCACAGGAGCAACTTGCCCATAATCTTTTTAACAGCTCTGCCAGAAGCGCAGACTACATAGTGTTGAGTGGTAGAATGACTTGTGGTTATGAATTGGTAAGGATGTGGAAGGAAGTGGTCATGACTCGGCTTGTGATGCTGGGTTTGTGAAAAAGCACGAAACACCTCAATTATGGCGGTTGGTCTCCCAGTTCTGTTTTTGCGTCACGTAGCCATCGCTCGGGCCGCGTAGGAAACACCATTCCTGTGTTAGTGTTTACAGTAGTTGTCTAGCAACGGTCGTTGTTTGCAGTCATTACGTAGCAACGGGTGTTCATAAGGCACTAGCTCACTAATTGGCGGTCCGAACTAAGAAATGTTGATAGCTCCTGGATGGAATATCCTCGCCTTGGCACGAGTTTCGGAGGGTTAATGCATCTCAACGCGTTACTCTATTCATATTCCAGAATATGTATTCGTAGCTTCTCTGACCGCTTCCACGACTTCAGACTTTTCACCATGGCGGGAATGTAAACATTTTCTTCGTTAAAACTTGTTATTTTTTCTGGGGTAAACATTTCCCTCATAGAAGAACATCACAAACTGACCAGAAGCTTTAATCACCGGATTAAATAGGCTTTTGTGGTGTAATGTTGTGGTGAAAAATTTCCCCCGTCCCTTTTTTTAGGAGCAAACCAACGCCAATGAAAGAAATTTATATTATTAATAAAACAGTTAAAATAGATACAAATCTATTCAAATCACTTATTTCTTGTAAAAGAATTATTGACAAACTGAGCGCACACTTGCCTTGAGGAAGTGCTTGAAACGAGGAGATACATTCACATTAAGTGCTGCTTCAAATCAGCTCTTACTAGAGCAGTGGTTCTCAACCTGTGAGAGACCGCGGCCCGGCTATTGAGGAGCACTAGACTGTAGTACCACGTTGAACCATAAGATACCCGTAACAGTGGTTTCATAGACTGCCGAAATCACACGTCGCCAACCAGTACACACAAAAAAATTACCCCAACGTATAACAGCCTTCAGGTCCCTGTACTTTCACTTACAACTTTCATCCAGTTTGCAATATGTTAACCCTCAAGGAGCGAAGTCGCCCAAAGTTACGGTACGTCGATATTTTCCGGGGACACACAAATTCGCCGAGTGTCCTTTTGAGTAGGCCACCCACGCGGTAATGTCGGCGTTTAGGTATGTGGACTGTCGGACACGACTGCACAACATGTGTTCCTTGTACACTTGTGCCTAATTTTGTGTACAGTGGTTTACTAGGAAGAGCCCCCCCAACTGCCCTCGCTCAGAGATGTCGCGAACCTCGGGGAAAATGGATATATGACGTAGCAGGGCAGATAGTTTCCATCGCTTTTCTGCTCTACCGGCGTGTTCTAGCCGATACTTAACCTGGACTGTTTCGTGGCTGAACTGGAGGAAGAAAGCGGGAAAGAAATGATGGCGGGAGTGAACAATAAATGCGATGGGAAAGCAGTACGGCTGAAAAGGAGGGGCGAAAGTAAAGGTACTCAAAGCGGCCTCCATAGTCAAGGGGTAACGTTCCCACCTCATGACTCAAGGTACGCAGGTTCAAACCCGGCGGAGGTCGTGGAATTTTTAAGGGCAGAAGAATTCAGGAGACAAGTCCTCCGGGAGGGACTTTAAGCTGTGGGTCCCGTGTCGTAGCTTTACGGCACGTAAAAGAACCTCATCTCTTAAGGAGATCTCAGCCAAATTTGTAAGGACATTTCCCGCCCAACAATAGTCTCTAACGCCTCTGGTAGATGGGGGAAGCATCTAGATACCGCTGAGTCAGTAGAGGCCGAACTCGCTGGCTGAGTCGGGACTGATGGCACGCACCAGTACCGGTAGGGTATAGAGACTGGTAGAATGTCACAGGGGGACGTACAATAGATCAAACTGGTCGCGGTGCATGGGGAAACCCACCCCCTCCAATAATAATAATACTAATAATAAAGGTACTCAACGTTTCTAAGACTTGCTGTTGAGCTTTGTATCCATATTATGCTGTATGCTGTCGTGCAAAGAACGCAACTGTTCGATGTGTACCTCGTATCTCTGCAGAAGGACGACAGAGGGCTCCGGTTGGATGACCTTCGTTATTGCGATCAAGTTGCAAGCTTCCATGCAAATTGCAGACAAGAATATAATGAGATCACGTGATCTACAATGTATTGTGTATCAGCACATTTCCTGTCCTTATCTTCAAACTGTATTATCAGCTGACGAAAGTGTTTGAAAATGATGTTGCCAGTATGAACTGCAGTGGCGGCTAGTTATATTCTGAGCATGTGTATGAGTGACTTTCAAATTCACAAAAGGACGCCTTCTTGCGAATTTGAAATAGTGCGATATAAAAACATTAATAAAGTCTCACTTTATCGCAAAGTTTGAAGTAATACAAATCCCAAAAAATTCTGTTAGACCCGAGTATGTCTTTCGAAACTCGTCTTGAATTATGCTAGGCTTTCAGGAACATTCCCCGCATGAAATGCGGCCGCACGGCGTCTGCGTGTATAGATAGATAGTTTCAGGGAAATTCTTAACTTCGATGGCCGGTTCACAGCAACCGGTGCACCGCCGACTGTGAGGCGCATATGAATTTTTCCGATTAATAATTATGCCTGATGGCCAGTAACGTTTGGAATTAAGGAAAGTTATTAATTTCATAGGAGCAGGAAAGTGCAGTCGGTATAACGACTGGCTACGGGCTTGACTGAGGGGTTATGTTTCGAGTCCCCGGTAGGATCAGGAATTTTCTCCACGTCCTCCTTACTGGCTGTGGGACCCACCCAGCTGCTTCATTGGGAACGTTATTGGCAAACATGCATATTGATTCATCGGCAAAATTCGTATGCGCCACGCTGCCGGCGGTGCACCGGTCGTTGTGAAGCGGTCGAAATGGTAAGAACCTTCCTGTATGAATGTGTCTGTGAGTGAGATGACAGTGACCCTGGTAATCTCAATACTGGCTGCTTGTTGAGCCGCGGTATAGCTTTCCTAGTTCTGACTTCTCGCCAGTTAAGCATCAACAGACTAACTTGTTGCATGTGAGCAGAATGTGAGCTTCTCACAGCGGTGGTTATGGAGAGTTCTCTCATCTGGGATATAACGGCGTGTAGTCTGTTGTAAGCCAGTCGACGTTTCGGAGGAATATTTGACCTCCACCCTAAGGGCTTGGCCGCGCCACAGCTCAAGCTGTTAGTCGCTGGCTTCCCATCGCCACAGCCCGGGTTCGATCCCGGGTGTGTTCAAGTGGGATTTGTGGTAGACAAAGTGGCGCTGGGGCAGGTTTTCTCCGAGTAGTTCTGTTTCCCCTGCCAATCTTCATTCCACCAATTGCTCCACAATCACCCTCACCTATCATCTGGGGCTGGTACAATAGGCCAGAAGTGGCCGCAGTACAAGGGCCTTAGTCCCACCCCACTAGCATAAAAAAAGGCCTTACTTGTTGCACGCGTATTCCTCTACACCGAAGATGAAGGCGACACGTTCCTCTGAAACTTCGGTTAACAGTCAACGGTGTACACGGCGTTATATCCCAGAAGACATAGTTGTTTAATTGCATGTGAGTTTCATGTTTGTTGATGATTCTCGGTTTATGTAAAATAAGGTAGCCCCGGAACTGCGACGCTTGCAATGTCGCCCCGAGAGGCCCCACAGCGCACGCCTGCTGCCACTCAACGCGCCCGAGTGCAGTGTGTGCAATTTTAATCTCGTTCCGTTAATTCTGAAAGAGCCGGCCCGAATGGCGCTGATTACCGCGGGATCTGGAACAAGTGGCAGTTGCTGTGCTGTGTCGATGACCTCCGTGTGTTTGTTTTTTTTTTGGGGGGGGGGGGGGTTGGTTTACCGGGCCCCCAGGCGGGGACGGGCCCGCGGGC
>NW_019743676.1:277770-391723 GCF_002891405.2 Cryptotermes secundus
GGGGGGGGGGCGGTTGGCTGTTGTTTTCTTGTTGTGGTTGCGTCCTGCGCTATGATTGCTTCCTAGTTGATTTGTTTATTAGTTGCTTTCTTCTTGGTTGATTTGTTGGTAGGTTGGGTTGTGGGTTGCTTTTGTGTTGTTTGTTATCGAACGGTCGGCTGCTTAGTTGCTTCGTCTGTCAGTTACCACGGGGCATCGGGTTCAATCCTGTGTGAATTTTGCGACATTCGGGGCCGACAAAATGGCTCCGGAACATGTTATTGTCTTAGGACAAGGGAACATGAAGGAAACTGGCAGCCGCAATTTCCGAGAACTGTTATCAGCCTGAGTTGAACACATGTTTCTGAATGGAGGAGCGCAACTTGAGGAAACTGAGTTGCCGTTCCTTCAGTTTGCCCTGCCCCAATCAGTAACACGTGTTCAACTTAGGCTGATAACATTTCTCGGAAATTGTGATTGCGTTGCTGTCGCCAGTTTGCTTGTTGTGCTCTCGCCCTTAGTGTCTTGGGGTTTCCCCTACTAATCATCACTTCACAGTTGTTTCATACTCATATGTCAGCACCACCCGAGGTATGTGATAGCACTGACGAGACAGCCCATTGTCACATTCTCGGGCTTCAATCCTGTGGCTTGGTCACAGAGTGAGCACTGACCTTCCTTACCGTACGTCTACGTACCCAGACCGACGTAGATACTTAGGCATTCCTTCTGAGCAGGTTAGATCTCGAGAGGTGCGAGAGGAACCTGTGATTTTTCCTTCAGAGCAGGTTAGGTTTCATGAGCTGAGAGCAACGCATGGTAGCAGGTACGGCGGATTCTGATTGAGATATTGATTTCGGCACGGAGCAGGGTAGGGCAAGCCCCCACGCGTCTTGTACGTGTATTCGGCAGGTACCGACCTCGAATTTGTGTCGGTCGGCCAAGGTACGAATATAATCTGCAGTAGAAAGCTCTGCAGCTTCAGCAGTGGTTCCCGGTGTCATGAGAATATAGTCACTGTCCCAGAGGATGGTTAAAATCATTTTGTTCTCATTTCAATGCTAAAATGAGACCGGAGAGATCATCGGCCTCTTTTGTCACCTGGCCGCACTGTCTTCAGCAGCCCAGTGAGGCCACTGTCGCGCTCCACAGCCGATCCAGTCTATTCATGTGTTTTGAAGTGCTGGTGCGATGACGTCACGATTGACTTAGCGGATGCGCGGCACCCTCCATAGCCAGAACGCGAAGGAACTTGGAGGTCAGAATGCGAAGGAAATGCCCTCACGTGACAGCCGCCAGCCAATATGAGGACACAGCAGTAACCTGGTTAGCATTACATAGCAACAGAGTCTAGGGATCCAACCCACCGAAGCCCAAATTTCGTCAAACTGATGTTTAAAGTTTCAGTCCATACGTCACAGAGAAATAATGGACCTTAAGGAAGTTGTCGATGGTGAATTTTAGTTACCCGGCGGAAGATATTTAATTTCTGAACGCAGTTTAATCGGTTATGAGGTTAGATGAATTGCGTGTTCCTGTACAGTCGCACCTTGCATGTAGGGTTAATGCCTTCCCGAAACTTCATGTTTACTGTAATGCGGGATATATACGTTCCTGGAGCCCAGACTTAGACCCACTTCTCAATATTCTAACCCCTGTTACGTTACAGTTTTGTTGTATTATGAAATCAATGACGGTTCATCAAATGCTGTAGTATTACTCACTCACGGAGCTGAGCCCTTCTTGAAGAGAAGCCAAATCTGCAGCTACTGAAGAATTTCCCAGCATTTTATAGAACCCGAAGGTTCATTACCGTGTTCACAGGAGCTCTCCACTGGTCCCTATCCTGAGCCAAATCAATCCAATCCATCCCATCCCATCCTGTATCTCTAAGATCCATTTTAATATTGTCCACGCACCTACGTCTTGATCTTCCCAGTAGTCTCTTTCCTTCTGGCTTTCCCAACAATATCGTATATGTATTCCTTTTCTCCTTCCGATTCGTGCTACATGCCCTGCCCATCTCATCCTCCTTGACTTGATCATTCTAATTATACTTGGAGAAGAGTGCAAGTTATGAAGCTCCTCATTATGCAGTTTTCTCCAACCTCCCGTCACTTCATCTCTCTTCGGCCCACATATTCTCCTTAACACCCCGTTCTCAAACACCCTCAGTGTATGTTCCTCCCTTAATGTCAGAGACCAAGTTTCACACCCATAAATGCTGTAGTATTAAGCATCTAAACTGTTTAAAGTATTAACAGTAAGTAAATTAATATTTCACCGTGGGCCCCAGAGAAGTCTAGCCGCCAGAGCATTACAGCATGGCGTAACTCCGAAATTCGTATTTTGTTGACAGTGGGTGTTAATTTAATTATTTACAGTTAATCATCGTTGAATTCATTGCATCTTCTGCTGATAATGCCACCCGGTAAACCAGAAGCAAATAAACATAATTTCATTTGTGTGTAGGTTTCTTGCCGTCATGTATTCCGATGTAAATTTTGTATGCATTTTTCACCTAATGGAACCAACCATCTTGAGGAAGAAGCGATTGATGCTGTGGGAAAGTATCCTCTGCAGCTGGTAGAACGTTGCTGCGTCCACTTCGTCTACGCAGTAGCATTCCCACCCCAGTGACTCGTGCCCTGCCAGGTTCAAGCGCCCCATCTTGCCTTTGCGTGGATATGTAACGACGTTTTACCAGCTGATTAACCCACACAGTGCCAATTGTTTCCATGTTTACTTTCGTTCACTTGGAAAAACGCAGAAAGAAGAGGTCTGACGTTTGTGTGTATCTTTAAGCAGTAACTGACAATTCGCGTGAAGACCTGCACGCTATCCTGCACACTTGAACGAAATGTTTCGGGCAGGAGTCGTGGCGAAGAACGAATCGCACGTTCTGAGCCCAAGACCCAGTTTCCGAAAAGTCTCGCGGTTTTTGGAGCGAATTGAACAGAAGTGGGAACTCGGTGGTGGTTGTGTGGGTCACTAATATCTTGTGGAATGTGACACCGTGTAGTCTGCTAGATACCGAAATTTCGAGAAAAGAAAAGCATGCCTCAGTCTTCAGGAAGATGGAGTCAGAACGTTACTCCGAAATGTCTGCAAACATCTGCCACGTTGTATAGCGTCAGCTCCCACAACAAAGTTATGCTCATTTCGCAAATTTCTTAAACTTCACTCATATTTTGTTTAATCTTGTGTAAAACACTATACATAATACTTATTTATTATATTGCTGCACAGTCGGCCGAGGCAGTAAACTCTACTGGCGTGAAATGGCGTTGTGTTGACAGGAAAATAATAAAAATATTCTTAAACTTAATTTTGATATTTTTACACTGCTTGTTATTTTGTTGTGGTTGCTTCTTGTGGTACTGCTTCCAGTATTGCTTAGGTTGTCCCCAGTTATGTGTCATTGCCAGTAAGTTGGCAGGACTGCTGGAATTCCACTTGCTCCAGAGCGACTGGGATTCTCCTACCCCCCAGCTTCGCGATGTTTGCAGTCAAATGAACCCGCCTCTCTTCAGTGTCCACTGCCCCCAATTTTCCTCTCCGCTCGTCACAGCCCGATGCCGCTTCGGTTGGGGAAGTATATTCCCCAGCAGTTTGATATTTTTACAACTGCTAACAATATTCTTTTTCGAGAATTGTCTTCCCACATATCAGTATCTAAACAATACATCTCATGAAGAAAACATTATTAGTACCACTACTAGCCTCCTCCTCCTCCTACTACTACTACTACTACTACTACTAGTAGTAGTACTACTACTTCTTTGAAGAAGGAGTTGAAGTGCAGCCCCGACTCATCAGCTGATACCCAGAAAGGGTAACATCACAGTGCGGACGTATATGAACGGAATCCCAGCAGTGCTTGCAGCAGGAAGGTGGGCTGGCTTCTTGTGTTCTGCCCGGAACTACTGCAGCTTCGTATTTCTGTTGTGGCGAGCACGTGCTCCTGTCCAGCGGACCTTGGGTTTACTGCCAGTGTACTTATGAGGGATGCCGTTTGTAACCTCTCCTGGATGAACCACGGTAGCTCAGTCGATATAGTTACGGACTGGACGACCGTGGTTCGATTCCTGGCAGGGGCAAGAGATTTCTCTTTTTTCCACGGCGTCCAGATCGGCTCTGGGGTACACCCTGCCACCTTTCCAGGAGCCGTGAAGCTAACCACTCAACAATCTAGTGCCGAGGTCAAGAATGGCGGGGCTATGCCCCACTCACCCATACGCCTTCATGACGTGGCGCTTAATTGATTAAGAACAGAAACAAGTCTGCCTTTTACTTTTACTCCTGCGGGGTACCGAATATTCTGGCTGAAGTTCCTGGTTATTTTCTTTCCTTTCCATGGGAAGTTCATGGTCTTTTGTGTCCATCCCGTGTTTAAGAGCATAAAGATTGCAGTTGTAAAAAAGAAACTCACCTTCATGTGTAGTTCTCGAGTATTGGGGGAAGAACACAGACTTGATGGTATTTGGGAACAGCGTGCTGCGGGGAATATTCGGACGTAGGAGGGCGGAAGTAACAGGCTGCTAGAGGAAACTGTATATTGAGGAGCTTCATAATTTGTACTTCTCACGAAACAATATTAGAATTATCGTATCAAGCAGGATGGCGTGCGAGGGGCATGTAGCATGAACACGAGAGGACGTTAGGAAAACCTCAGCGATAGAAGCCGCCTAGAAAAAGTAGGCGTAGGTTGAACAATAATATTAAAATGGAGCTTACAGAAATGCGGTGAGAGGTTGCGAACTGGGTTCATGGCTCAGAATAGAGTGTGATGGTGGGATTATATGAACACGGTAATGAATGTCACGTCCTACAATTGGTGTGAATTTCTTGAGGAGGTGAGTGACTGTTATCTTTTTAAGAAGGATCTTACTCCGTGGACTGTAGTCCGCAAGCGAACTGTAACGATCGCGGCTAGTCGGCGAAGTTATTGCCAACTTTTGCGGATAGAGGGTACCACGTGATCAGCGTAACGGATCCCCACGGCCGTTACTCTCGGTTTTCAAGACCGGAGCCGCTACTTTTCCATTCAAATAGCCCCACAGTTATCCTCACGAGACTGAGTGGAACCCGTTCCAGACGCACTACTTCTCACAATATCTGTTAACGCCGGGAATCGAACCCGGGACCTCTGGATCTGTAGGCAGGCACTCTGGTTACTAGACTACAGACAACACGGAGTTAATTACTGCGCATGCCCACGCGCAGCTGCTGCCTGTCCAGACCGTATGTGACGGTTCGTCACGTATATATATATTGAATAGCCAGCCTTACGCGGAGGTGTGTATGTTTAGCGAGATCTCTGGTGTGGTGGTGATTGTGGTCCCCATCGTGTGTTGAACATAGGAACTTTGTATCGATGACGTAAAGTTCTGCGTAACTGTAGGGTAATGATCCGCCCACAAAAATGTTTAAGGCGGGGTTCACAGAACGCGGTGAGGTGTGCTGTCAAGACACCGACCGCCACCGAGAGTTCATATCTGCGCTTCAGGTGAAAACTTTTCCCTGAATTCTCTGTTTAAACTGTGTAAACCATCTCAGAGGTCGCATCATCGCCAGATAATAGCATGTATGTTCGTGTCACCCGGGAACCAAGGACCCCGTACGAAAGATCTCGTTGAAAGCACGGACTTCTTTTCCGTTAGGTTGTCTGCTCAAGGCGTGACGTGCCCGCAGGCATGCACCGTAACAGCCTGATTACTAATCGCAAAGCGTTGAACCCCGTACCCGGGAGCATGGCAACAGCGCATCACAGACTCCCCCTCTGGCCCCAACCTGTTCTGTGGCAAGGGATGAAATCTAGTTTACCCAGCTGCAAAAAACCCTACGGTATCTCCATGGGGTGACTGCCGGCGGGGGCATATGACGGTGCATCGTTCCTCCCGTAATTATATGCGTCCAGACAGACAAGAGTAGGAGAGCCACGTGACTGTGCCTTGACTCAGTGTCGCGTTGAGACGCGTTGCTTAGTCCCTGTGACATGACACACGGCTAATTGACTTCATGTAATGCCGGAGGGCTCCGACTTTCTGTCGATGGAGTCGATTCCTTCTTGAGAAGCCAGTAGTATTTCAGCCACTCAGGAATTTCCGACCAAACACTTTATTACTTTGTTGACAAGAGCGTGCCACTGGCGCCTATCCTCAGCCAGATGAAATCAGTCCGTACCTTCTAAGACCCGTTTTAAAATCATTGTCTCATCTGCATGTAGTCTTTGCTAGGCATATAGCTTCTCTCCTGTGCGTGCTGTATGCCCTTCCCATATCACCCTCCTTGATCATTTTAGCTATATTTGACAAGGTGTAAAAGTTATGAAGCTTTTCATTTTGAAGTCATCTCCACCCCCATATTAATTCATCCTTCTTAGAGTCCAAATATTGTCAGCACTCTGTTCTCTAAAACCCTCAGTCTGTGTTCTTTCCGTAATATCGGAGACCGAATTTCACACCCATACAAAACTACATGCAAAATCTTTAGGCATATATATTTCATTCTTTACATTTTTAAATAATAGGTTTCAAGGACAAAAGGTAAAAGTAAAAAAGTAAAGCTATCCCTGTAACAGGCCGTGAAGGCCCCATAAGGGTTGTGAGATGTTGAGGTTCCCACATTGTCTAGATAATCGGCTGACAGATGTCGGTAAGGTTGTCAGCCTTACATGCCAGCTGCCCTTTGCCCCCAAGAATATTCCTGGTACTCCTTTCTGTTAAATGCTGGGTCGACCCCAGGGCCATAGTGCGGCTGGAGGAATTAGGTCAATTGAAAAAATCCAATGACATCATCGGGACTTGAACACCGCTACCTTCCTGCTTGTAGCATAATGCCTCAACCAACTACATAATGTTTTATAAGTTTTTCCCACTTGTAGTGGAGGCACTGGTTTAAATGAGACGCATGAACTTGCATCACACCATTCAGTTTGGTCTCTATACATTTTTTAATTCATTAAATGGAAGAAGTTCACAGTGATTCACTCAGGAATATTTTCAGCAGTGTCCCAGGCCCAGGACTGGCATTTCGTTTGCTTAAGGTTCGGCCACACAAAGCGCTATGCTATATTCGCTACGTACGCTGTGTACACTCTGCGACGCAGATAACATAGGGAACATAGCGTACGTAGCGTACGGAAGTGTGTGTGGCCAGTCACATTGGCAATAAAGGGAGATACCGTATTTACGCGTATATATGCCGCACATTTTTTGCCAAAAATTCAAGAGGAAAACTGGGGTGCGGCTTATATTCGAAATATTCGAAATCACACTTCATTTAAAAAAAAATAACGTTGCCAAATTTCGGAATAATTTCTACTCCTGAAATAATATTCCAAGAAAATTATTTTTTCAATAATTTCTGTCTGAAAATTGTGCTGCGGCCTATACACGCACGCGGCCTATACGTGCGTAAATACGGTATTTTTCTGTTAGTATAGCGAATATAGCGTACGTAGCGTGCGTCGCGTACGTAGCACTCTGTGTGGCCGAATCTTTACAGCGTCACAGTACGGACTTAGCTCAATGTTCGAAGCATTTGCGCCGCTCTTCGTATTCCAATTGACGTTCTCAGGGCGAGACTTTCGCTAGAAAGATTCCTTTATTAGTAGTTAAGCGTGGAAGTAGCTGCGAATTGATATCGTAACGTGTCAAGGGACAGCAAGTGAATAATGTACTGAAGAGATAAGTAAAGAAGCGTTCGTGGCGTAACTTGAACTACAGTTATGCCATTGTTTACATGGAGGGACAGAGGACAATAGTGCGAAACCTCGTTTACGACACCATGTCTGTATGCCAGAATCTGAACCCGAGGTCTCCCGAGCACGAGGCCGGGGTGCTGACGAACCGTGCCGTTTGGCTTACTTTCGGCCAAAAATATGACTGCGTGCAGTTCGGTA
This sequence comes from Cryptotermes secundus, assembly GCF_002891405.2. Taxonomy (NCBI): domain Eukaryota; kingdom Metazoa; phylum Arthropoda; class Insecta; order Blattodea; family Kalotermitidae; genus Cryptotermes; species Cryptotermes secundus. The sequence goes on from NW_019743676.1 coordinate 285,656, forward strand.
GATCGCAGAGATATACTATTTTTTCCCATGAAAATGGTGGCGGCGGAATCCATCGAAACGTCCATAACGACCTAACGGGTTAAACAGCCTTACACCCGAGGAGACAGTAATCGTCTGTTATGTTACTGTCCTCCATTCGCTGTTGCCAAGTATTGCACTGAGAAATGTGCGGAGAAAGCGTTCGCATGTGAACTGGACCTCAAGGCGAACCGTAACACGTATTGGCCTGCACAATACCCGCCTTCCTGCCGCAAATTTGGTCCGTCGTCCGCTGGAAACTTGCAGCGCGTCTTGTTTCGGGTTCGAGACCATCTTGTGTCTAGTGAGAATACCTTTGTAGGCGTAATTAAAAGCAAAGTTGCCCCAGTGCTTAATTATGCACAACGCCATTATGATGGGGGGAGTGTGATAATTCTAAACCGCGGCACTATATGTCGGTGACTAGTCAGCTTCATCCGCCTGCCGTCTTGCCCATTCATAAAAAGTCCTCTGTTCCGATTGGCTAAGCTGAGTGCGACCCAGAGTCAGTATGGGCGCAGTGGTGAAACCCAAAGTGTGCACCTGCCCGGAATCGAACCTCCATTTCTCGGCCGTGCAACCCTGTCATAGCCACTGTACCTAATTGGAAATATATGTGTTTATTTTATGTAGCTGTCAATGGCAGTATGGCGTCTAATGGTAGATTAGGTGGTTAATTACGGAACGACACGCAAGGAAGTGGGCCGACAATTGTCTGGACGAACTGAGGAAGGGAGTCGCGAAACAGCAGTCAGGATGTTGGGGTTAAGGTTCTTAACGACGGTGACCTAAGGGTAGAAGAGTAAGAAAGTTTAGAAATTCATCAGAAGCTTGTGGCAGACTAAGCTTGTGAGGCGATATGTTCCTCCGAAACGTCGTGCTATCTCCTTATTACGGGCCATTAGGTCAGAGGATCGTACTCTTCAAAGGATTCTGCCCCCCCCCCCGAAGCATTAGTAACAGCTTGAGCAATCTCGCGCAGTGTTGGAAAGCAAGAAACACGAGGTTAAAAGGAACAGCACGAAAAATAAGAAACAAGAGCGAAAGAGGAACAGGGAATATAAGAAGAAATAAACGGTGAGGAGAGAGAAGAATGGGAGGGAAAGGGGAGATCTGCAGCCATTATGTTAATCGTCGTATAGTAACAGAATGTCTTCTCCGCGTCAGATGCAGCGACTTCTCCTGAGCGCTGATAGAGGCGCCACTTGACGACTTGTCGGTGGTCGTAGATTGTAAAACCTTCCTCTTTGGCGCCTATCCAGAGCCAGATCGATCCAGTTCACATCACCCCGTCCTGTCGCTCTAAGGTACATTTTAATATTATCCACCCACCCACGTCGTGATCTTCCAAGTGGTCACATTCCTTCTAACTGCCCACGAATATCCTATATGAATTTCTTTTCGCCCCATTCGTGCTACATCCCCTGCCCAACTCATCCTTGACTTGATCATTCTAATTATACTTGGCGAAGAGTACAAGTTATGAAGCTCATCGTCATGTACTTTTCTCCAACCTCCCATCAGTTCATCTATCTTCGGCCCAGATATTCTCAACACCCTGTTCTCAAACACCGTCTGTCTGTGTTCCTCCCTTAATGCCAGAGACCAACTTTCACACCTATACAGAACCACGGGCGAAACTGTAGATTTGTATATTCTAATTTGTATGTTTTGGGGCAGCAGACGTGAAGGCAAAAGCTTCTGGACTGAATGGTAGCAAGCATTACCCGAATTCAGTCTCGGCGGCCCGGGTTTGATCCAAGGTCAGGTCATATGCGATTTGTGGTGGACAAAGTGGCACTGGGGCAGGTTTTCTCTTAATGCTTCGACTTCTCCAAATTCGTCATCTGTCATCCGGGGCTGGTACAATGGGCCAACGAGTGGCTGACGTACAAACTGGACTGTCTCACCCCACCCCCAGGAAACTAAAACTACACGTCACGTCCCTTGAGGGACACTTTGGAGTCACGATTTCTCTGAATGTGCACGCTATATGAAAGAAGCTTGGTAATATAAGCATAATAATTATAATTATAATAGTGTAGATGTATTTTTAATTGTGCAAACTTTGGCACTGTAATACCAACTGAAACATTCGTGTTTATTCCTGCCATCTGCTGTGCCTATTGTAACTGGCACTAATTTTGCATTACGTTTCCATGGAAACGACTTAACGCGTATCCTACAGCCTTTGCCTTGCTTGGATTAGTTGCTTATGGGCGATATAGGCTGCTGTGTAAGCGTGTCTCCCATCTGCTGCTGTCTGTTGTTTCCCCTTGCAGGTATGTAGCACCTCACATATCTGGTGGATAAGTTTTGAAGCTTTGCTTTGTAAGAGAAGTCTAGAGATAGGAGGTTCTCGCAGCAGTAAATTTTTAGACTACCGTCTCCTGGGATGTGGCGCCATGTTTGTTTATTTCGGAGCAGCGTGCCGCCACCTGTTTCCCAAATTCCACTCGGACACAGAGGACAGTTATCTTAAGTGAAATCTCATGTAATGTCTGATTGCTTCATAACCTTTCACGAGGTTCGAAATGTTTTCAGTTTAGGGACAGTAATTGCTGAATCACCGTGTTGGTACGGTAAAGGCCTAACCTTGTGTGTATGTTGATGTTGTGTTGCATTTGTTTTATTATTTTTAGCTTATTTGACGACGCTGTGACTGAGTAACCCTGAGTAGCAGGATGAATCCAATATAAGTAGGCGTACGTTTAACCAAACAATTTGTATCCACAAAAAGTCAACAATTCCACAATGCCACATTTGGCGCTGCTGTGTGTACTGTGATTCCTTGCTTCTTTTCTCTCCTTTACTTCCTTCTAAGCCGCACTACATGTGTTTGGTGCCCGGTTCAGCCGCCAGTTCTGTTGAAAACTTCTTTGATGAATAGCTAATTCGAAAGGATGTGGAAAGAAGCCGTGTTTGTTTGATTATATGTATTATTCCGGCATTTGCTTTGAGAGACAGGAAAAACCACGAAAAGAACCTTCAGTCAGGATAGTGGTGTCGAGGTGTTCCGGGAGTAGGCGCCTCGCATCCTTCAGCGAGAATATAGCCCGGTTTCAGTTGTGTAGCCTCAAGTCTGCAACATTGCTGACCCCTCCATCAAGTACGTTTCTTTTATTATTATTAGAGGAAAAAGCTGGCGTTTCGAATGAACATACTGCCGTTATGTCCAATTTAGAAGCTAAATAGTATTCGTGTACGGCTGAAGATGGCCTAGGAAAAGGGTCGAAACATGTAGTGATACTACCAACAAACAAAGAATATCTCCGTGGCCTGTAGTCCGCAAGCGAACTATACCGACCGAGCGACCGCCGCTTGTCGGCGAAGTTAGTGCCAACTTTAGCGGATAGAGGGTGTCGCGTGGTCAGCGCAACGGACCACCAGGGCCGTTAATCTCCGTTTTCTAGACCGGAGCCGATATTTCCTTGAAATAGCTCCTCGGTTATCTTCATGAGGCTGTGTGAACCCCGTTCCAGACCCACTACTTCTCAGAAAATCTGGTAGCGCCCGGAATCGAACCCGGGACCTGTGGATCTGTAGCCAGGAACTCTGACCACTAGACGACAGAGGCGATACCACAGACAGCGAATAAAAACACATTTTGACACAGTAGTGTTTTTTTTTTTGCTTCTCTTTGATTATTTGTTGTGCGACTGGCCCAAATTATATCTGTTTTACGCAAATTACAATGTATACGTACCTGTTGATGGCGTCGGGTTTCTGAAATTCATCGTTGAATTTTCTTGAGAGTATGGAATAAGTGATGATTCGACCGGTACTGTGACGGTGCAGTGAAGACTGTATTGCATGTATATACGTGTACGCATGCGTCACCTAAGGATTAATCTGTAATGGTCTGATATATATACATCTGTGAAGTGCCAAGCTTGCGGACAAACGAACTCGGACGCGTCTGCGCAGTGTGGAGGGCGCTTATAGTGAGAGCAATTAGAAATGAGTGTGTTCAGTTGGTACACGTTTGTGAAAGCCTGCAGGTTCTGTGGGAAATCTTGTGAAACGGCAGGAAGCTGCGGCCGACACATTTCACTTTGCAGTGAGGTAATTGCAGTTGTGGCCTCTGTACGCCAGGTAGCAGCAGTGAGGAGGAGCAAGCAGTTCCGTGGACGGCCAGTTCTCTGTATCCCAGTGTTCCTTAACCTCATAGCGCAGAGTATGGAGCTCTGTATGCGTGTTATCCGCGGTGGTTCCCCAACTCTGAGGTTTCCACTGGAGTCTAAAGGACGTCGTTAAGGCGCGTCCACATTACTCGTGCTCGCGTTCGCGCTCGCCAGGCTTCAGCGCGTGAGGATCCGTATATTTACTCGTAGTGTGTATAGGCTGTAGTCGTATTTTAATTTATTGGCTATAGTTTATAATTAGAAATTTAAAATTTGCTTGTCTCGCGACTTGTAATATCGTCCACATTCTTCGCGAGCATTGCGAGTCACACGAGCACGAGTAATGTGGACGTGCCTTTAAGTCTGGCTGTGCTTCTGAAACAAGAAGCCCATCTAAATATTTTAAAATTAATTTAATGACTACTTTGCGTGTCTGTATTGCAAATTCCTGGACTGGCCTCAGACTATGCCACCGTTTCCTTTCATATCCTTTCCTATTCATCATTCACGAGTCATTTGCCATCCGACACTGTATGCAGACAGGCTACTGATAACACCGTGAGCAGCCCACACAAAATTGTGGATCAACATGGCTGAAAGTCTTAACAGGCCGACAACTTAGTGAGGGTCTCCAGTTTGGAATATTCGTGAAATATGTCCACACGTTGCGTTGCTTTTTAGCCTACTTTCCTCATTTTTGGAAAAAAGGAAGTTCTAGGAAGATGTTATTGCCTACTCTCCGTTAATACGACACGGACCGCACAGAAAACGTGTTCATGAATTCTTCTGTTGTATGCGTGGAGCGGCGTCCCGTAAAAGCTAAACTGGACAAGACATTCCTAGCTTCTTATGGACCCTGTGTGTTCATTGCCGTGTTCACAACAGCACTTGTCCTAAGAGTGATGAACCACCAACACATTGTTCAGTGAGGGACTGCATAACTTGTAACTGTTAGGTCACTCAAGTTGAGATGAATGCGGAGATACAGGCGTGTAGCACGCAAGGGAGAAAAGAGGAAGTGTCCACATCGTTTTAGTAAGAAAACGTCGAGGAAAGATACGGCTTCGAAATCGTAGGCGTAGATGCGAAGATAATATTAAAATGCGTCCCAAAGAAATGGATAAAACGGTGTGGGCTGGATGTATCTGGCTCAGGATACGGATCAGTGGCGGACTCCTATGAACAAGGCGCTGTACCCTCCGGTTCCATAAAAAATATGGTCAGAACTTCTTGACAAGTTGAGCAACTGTAGCTCTTTGTATGGGACTATGCTCCCTGGAGCTAGTTTTCACAGTTATTGATGTTCCTGTCATAAACACCAAGAAGTATCTGGCTAGAAGGTGAATTTGATACCACTCGGCTCTAGGATTTATGTCTTCTCAACATCGTCCATACTGGGCCAGGGGCCCCCGATAAGGCAGTTACGGGGAGTGGCTTTTGTCCTAGAGTAAAGAGGCCGGAGCGTGAAGCGCGGTGCTAAAATTCAGAAAACGCTGTGCCCCATATCCACACTCGCCCCTTCAGAAACATTCACTTCATGACGCTTAGACACAAGGGTAAGTGTTCTCGCGAGAAGGCACCGCTGTACGTCCTCGTGTTGTGGGTGTTTAATTATCCGTGGACAGCGGCAGAGAGCAAAGTGTTGGGATGGCGGGGGTGGGTGTTCATGCATCCCTGCATCGGACGTAATCAAGTGCATCGGAGCTATCAATATTGCATCTCAATTTGCGCTTTGATGGCTCCACGCATTATTTGTCACGTGCCAAAACGTGTGTAATACACTTCATCACATATTCGCTCGCGTTTAGAGTGTCGCCATATTGCATAGCGCCCGCCAGTCTGTTAGTAACGACGCAAACAGGAATCATCACCCCCTGGACTGGTGGGGTGTGGTGTGGGAGGCCTCTGTGCTGTGTTTGGCGTCATGGCGCTCTGCAGATTGCGTCCCATCCAGCTGACTTGCATATTTTAGAGGTACCTGGTTTGAATCCCAGCCGCAGCAGTGCTTGTGCTGAGATCTTTTTCGTGTTTTTGTCTGCATTTAAAGAGTTACGATGTTTCTAGGTCGTAACTCCATGAAGTTCGGTAGGAATTCGCTGTTGTTTCGCAAGAACGTATGGCCTCTATCTTCAGGGTGGAAACTAATGAAGAAACCGGAAGACGCAGGCAGCAAACAGCGCCAGTATTACCTGATAATGGGCATTGGATCAGGCCTGGTTGTCTCCTTCCAGCCTACAGCACAGGCACTCCCCCATTTCGCTAATACCCCAAAAGTTAGGAATTTGTTCACGTATGGTGAGAGAACCCGGTTAATCCTGACCATGTGGGCCCCCTGAGGTGCCTCTGAAACCTGACCAACTTAAGGTCCGACATTCTTGTGACGGTACACCAATACATACTCAGACAATAATAGACGCCACTCAGCAAAAGACTGCCATAGATCAACAACAACACAGCTGTGAAACGCTGATATGCCAACGTCATCAAACCATAACGAGGTTTCTGTTAATTGCTGCCACGGCGAGTACACTGTGGCGAGTTCGCGAACTTTATTGTCGGACCTCTTATTTACATGGAGCTAATAGGCGCTGTGGTGGTCAGTAAACTTTCCGCCAGTTGTGGCCCCGACGCCATCCTGAGCCAGTTGGCTCAAGTGCATGTCCTCAGACCAAGTTTGAAGCTTTGTAATCAAATGCACATTTTGAATGTTGCTGAATGAAGTTGGCGGCACTGTACAGAGAGGCATGTGATGTCAAGGCACATCTGCGCTTATCGGGGTGCGCCGATCAAGGCACCGGCTGGTCGGGGGCTGCCCTAGCGTCGCGCCCCAGCTTCTGCTGTCACGTCAGCTGTTGTGTTTGCTTATGAAATACCCGATTTTTAAATATTCTATTTACATTTTTTATGGACTTGATATTTAAAAGTTGGTCACGGTAGCCTCGCGGTCGAAGGCATTGAACTGTCTTCTCTCTCTCGGATGCTGTGATCGTGGGTTCGAATCCCACTCAGGTCATGGATGTTTGGTGTATGCGTTTATTCTGTTTAGGTAACGGTCATGAGACGGTGTGAGGCCAATCGTCTGTGAAAAATGATTACGGAACTGAATAAGAGGCCTGGAAGAGCCATTGAAGAAGAAAAGTAAAAATTTGTATTCGGCTCTGCAAAATAGTTCCAGCATTCCTACTAATGGTATGTACAGTGTACATTGTGCGACCCTCAGGCAAAGACAGTTCCGCGGTATAGGCCTCTGAAAGAGAAAGGAATTGTGTGTGCATCAGTGCTCTATATACTTCCATCGAAGTCTGGACCTTTAAGATCGCCTCTTTATACCCCATGTTTGTGATCTCCTTCACTAGTTCAACACGGTTAAGACCGTACCGTAACTTTGAAGAGAGTGTTATTCTGGACTGTAACAGTCCGGCGTTTCGGAGGATTGTATTGACTCTGTCTTCAGGGTCGAAGAGTTAACCAATGAAGAAACAGGCAGCAAGCAGAGCGGACCGCGTGGAGAATCAGGCCGAATTTGGGAGGAGGGAGTTCTGAGAAGCAAGCGTCGGCCTTGGAGGTGACAGTTCCTCCGAACAGTCGGCCGTTTTCCAGACAACCCAGCGGTCACCGCGGTTGCAACGTTCCGAAACTCGAACAGTCGGCCGTTTTCCAGACAACCCAGCGGTCACCGCGGTTGCAACGTTCCGAAACTCGAACAGTCGGCCGTTTTCCAGACAACCCAGCGGTCACCGCGGTTGCAACGTTCCGAAACTCGAACAGTCGGCCGTTTTCCAGACAACCCAGCGGTCACCGCGGTTGCAACGTTCCGAAACTCGAACAGTCGGCCGTTTTCCAGACAACCCAGCGGTCACCGCGGTTGCAACGTTCCGAAACTCGAACAGTCGGCCGTTTTCCAGACAACCCAGCGGTCACCGCGGTTGCAACGTTCCGAAACTCGAACAGTCGGCCGTTTTCCAGACAACCCAGCGGTCACCGCGGTTGCAACGTTCCGAAACTCGAACAGTCGGCCGTTTTCCAGACAACCCAGCGGTCACCGCGGTTGCAACGTTCCGAAACTCGAACAGTCGGCCGTTTTCCAGACAACCCAGCGGTCACCGCGGTTGCAACGTTCCGAAACTCGAACAGTCGGCCGTTTTCCAGACAACCCAGCGGTCACCGCGGTTGCAACGTTCCGAAACTCGCCCTTCCCAGCCTCGAATCCCACTGAGTGAGTCAGCCAGCGTGCAGACCGCTCGGCTACCACTTTGAGTCCTGTCACTGCAAATTCCTGCCGTATGCGCTCAGCCGGCTTTGCAGCGCAACGCCGTGACGGCAGGAGCACCGACTCGATGAACAGGCCCGTCGTGGAATCTAGAAGAGAGCATTCTAATAGCAAAAGTTGGACCGAGCGCGTCCTATAATGCATTGTTTTGCAACCGGAGGGACTTGTCCCCCTGGTGGGACGTAGAATCTCGAAAATAGTAATTACTTAGGTCACACGAAAAGTTACCTGCATTCTGAGTACAAGCGTGTCAGTAATGCTGCACCATAGTCGAATTTATGCCAGTGTAACTACTATTGAAAGGTCTTATCGTCTGGAATATGACCCCATGTAGTCCGATAAAAGTTTGTCTACATTTTGGAGGAACATGTCGCCTCAATTTGAAGCCGTGTTCGTAAGTGCCACTGTGAGAACCTCAATTTATACAGAGCTAAATCTTTGTTATGTAATGGTATTAATGAAATATAAAAGATTTGCTAAAATCCTCAAGTTTTTAAGAGCTTCCGAGAACGATTAGTAGCACGCAACTGTAAAATTTCACTTCAGGAAAGATAAACCTTTTTTTATACTGTTGTTGGCACTGATTGTTTGACGAAATGTACGGTGGGACGCGAGTTGCGAAGGGTTGAGGGGTCACTGCACTAAGTTGTTTGACGAAATGCACGGTGGGGCGCGAGTTGCGAAAGGTTGAAGGGCTCACTGCACTAAGCTGTTTGAGGAAATGCACGGTGGGGCGCGAGTTGCGAAAGGTTGAAGGGGTCACTGCACTAAGTTGTTTGAGGAAATGCACGGTGGGACGCGAGTTGCGAAGGGTTGGGGGGTCACTGCACTAAGAGATGGCGGGATGAAGTGCCCCATCGTGTTGCAGCAACACAGAGTCAAGTTCCGTCTTCCGGAGGTCGCGGGTTCGAGGCAGCGAACGCGGTGTCCTGAACAGCGACAGTGAATCCGTGCAAGCATGGGTGAATGTGACGGTAAGATGCAGAACGAGTAAATGTGTACATAACATTGCAAAGGATGCACGCCGTCCATCTTTACTCTGAAAAGTTGAAAGTAAACACGTTAATTAGAAATAAATTTGGATTCTGGGGTATGATACCGTGCTCACCGACGTTTCGATGACCCGTACAGCCACCATCTTCTGAACTCAGATTGAGCCAGCAAATAACCAGCAAGGAGACCTCGCTTCGGTAAACGTTTACCAAACTACAGGGTGCCACATGACACAAGACAGTACCATTCATAGTCACCTCCAGAGGAACCTCAAATCCAAATTTAGATTTGTGCAGACTCGTGTAGCAGGGAAAGAGCAGTACGAACCGGAAATCGTTTCTGCGTTCAGCTTTTGTTTGCTGAAATCTTTCTCCTCGGCCTGCGTTGCCTTCCCAAGATCGACAGAAAGAGTACTTGTAATAGAAGTAGTGCACTGCTGTTACCGACTGTTGAGGAGACGTCTGAAGGGAACGCATGCGCACTGAAACAGAGCAAGGTTTTCATGTCCGTGAAGGTTAATATTGTAGTCATCTGGTTATGACACCTTGTTGTCTGGTATGTGGGCTACAGACGTTTCGGAGGAAAATATTGCTTCCGTCTTCATAATGATTAATTTCAGGCCCACAGAATGCTCCTCCGGTAAAGCCGGTACCTGTTATTGTGTCCACTCCCGCTGCCCCGTTTATGTAATTCCTGACTGACATTCAGTTATTAGTTTGCCGTGAAGACAGATTCTATGTTTCGCCGAAACCTTGGTAGAGTTCCTGCCGCGCCAGTAGTTTACAGGAGGCTAAAAGTCTAAATGAAGATGTCGAGCCGAAACAATACGCAAAGCTGTGGCTGCAGTGCATGAACAATGCCCCAGATGTCTCTCCTCCAATTACATTGTTTGGAGTTTCCTGCAGGTGTCGTGTGTCTGGTTCCCATCTCGTCTGTGTGGCAATTCTCAGCGTGCGAGGAACTTTCTTCTGTCTAGATTCAGATTTGCTCAAGATGATGTGATGATGTTAGTCACACTGTCGCCACATGCACACGTGAGCGACCCTTTACAGCGCTACAAATACAGGCAAACATAAGGAGCATGTGCCCAAGCACCACGGCATGAGGACTATGGAGTGAAGGTGTAACTCCACGCAGTCTTACCTCGGTACTTGATGGAGTTCAGTTGGCATCCTCACCTCGGTCATAACACTAGCCCATACGTCTTGGATAGGGGCTACATGGCGATGCTGTGAAAAATACAAAGATTTATGCCCCTTCCGGGAACAGAACCCTGATTCCTCGGTCGTCCATCCCTTCGTCTATTCACTGTGCTGACTGAGCTCAGAGTTGATCAGAATCATGAGAAACTGCAGCACTGACGACCAGTTTGTCGGAGTAAGTTGATCGTGCAAGTGTTCCTGGTTGTAACGCGATGCAGCAGGAGCTGTGCTTTGCAGCAGATTGCGCTGGTTACAGGAGGGGCCATGAATAATGGATGGTGGCAAATTGGATGCGGCGAGCTGGCGGTGTGCTCTCCTGCCCTCTGGCGGATCACGGGTCGAGATGAACTGACGCGAATGCCATAGGAGCAACAGAATGTTGTGAGGTTCAAGTTTCGCCTTATATCAGACTGGAGCGTTGATTTTGCATCATATCTAACAGAGGACATTGTAACCGTTCATCATAATTTGGTGCACTATTTTGTAATTATTAAATCTCTATTAAGTTAATATCACGTAAATACAAAGAGATCCGACAGACAGCCAACTCTTACATGCAGAAGGGACATAGTTCAAGTTTTGCTATGTGGCCAGGAAGTAACATCTGGTACTTTCCTGAAATTCTGGCAGTTTCAGCAAAGTCGGAAAGGCTTCGAGAATTTGAGAGCCGACAGCTTGGAACAGCTATAACTTAGAAGTGGGAGGGCCGGAGCCTCACCCCTGATCGTAATGCATCAAGTCGCTGTCAACCTTAGCGTCAGGTCAGCAACTGCCAGAATCACATAGCTAAGCAATTTGAAATTCACATATTTAGGGAAACTCCTAGTTTGAAAACTTAACCAATGGCAAAAGTGGAGGAGTGGATTTGTCCTGGAGTCTGTGGTTCGTGGACCTCAGGATTCAGAGAGAAGGCATTCCACCTCAAGGAGTCTTCATCCAACTTTCGGCCAAGTCGGACACAAATTTACAAGTATCATAAGTTAAAATCCAAATAAGTGTTATTAATAGATTCCGTTGTATTCAGCGAGCTGGAGTGAATTAAATAATTACTAAGTGCAAAAGTCTGAAGTGGTGTATGTGATTGTAGTGTAAGAATCTTCCTGCCCTGCCCGAGCCAGACCCGTATAAGACCCCGGGATAAGAACTCATCTCTACACATTACAGAGCAGAACCCAGATACTCCCGTCTATCCATACTTGCGAGACACATAAGGGTAGCCCAGGAACGGACTCCCACCTACCAGCACCAACAACCACAATTCTCCTCCCTTCTCACCTAACGTCTCGCCATCCACGAGAAGAAGGAGGAGGGCAGTAACTCCAGTGGAGGTGTCCAGAAAGAGGTGCAGGTGAATCGCAACACAAGGAAGGAGGGAGACCAACGTAAAGGGCCCAACGAAGTGAGCGGTTAAAACATCTCGCACAGCCCCTAACAAACAGCTTTGCACTTTGAAGCCTGAAGATAGAATGGAGACCAGTAGTTATCTGCAAACTAGCTGCCGTGACGCATCTGTACGGGGCCCAACATGAATAGCTTCCCTGGTCCTACTGCCACTCAGAAGATGCGAACTTTGAAAACCTGGAGATACGAGGTAACATATCTGGCGGGAGGGTGTAGCAAAACTGTAGAGGAAAGCGAAAAGTCGTGAGAGACAGTTCATTTCAGGGGGCAGAAAGTGCGTCGTAAGAAGCTCATGCCATACGGAAAGTAACCTCCCTTTATTTTAGGCAACTAGTATAGGAGCAGGGGAGAACTCGCGCATGCGAGGTAGCGTCGCATGACTCATTGCACTGTAAACTATCACATAACTGGTCTCTTAATGTTTGTTCTTGTCTCTACAGAGTGAGTTACGTGTCGTGCGATTCATAATGCCTCTGGCTGCGAAATTCGCGCTGTTATCCGTTTTCCGCACGCTAAAAGCACGAGTTCTGCGGAAATCCAAACAGAAGAGAGAATGTGTCAGTCTACAGAGACAGACTAGTGATATACTCGTATGTAATGGCAACACAAAAAGGATATTTGTCTTATAACTGCCATGTATGATGACAAAATGATACCTGGCGGGGTTCGAGAGTAAGATATGGAGAAACCTGAAGCAGGGATTGATTATTATTCGGGATGGGAGGTGTGGACCTCAGTGATGGCCGCTTGACTAGCTGCCGCAGCACAAGGAAGAGATAAGAAATAAATGCCATCAAAAGCGATTCTTTCGTTTCGTTCATACCTGTAGTTTTAATTCATGTTGTGACGTGTCTGCTGTGTGACGCGACACGAGTAAATTGCGTCGGTCTTCGGATGGGAACGGATCCTTTTATTAGCCGCTTATTTTTGCACTTATTCACAATTATTGCTTCTGAATAGTCAAAGCCAAATTGAAGACTGACTACTGCTGACTGATCTCTTCGAAGGTCAACCTGAACTCAGCCCTTTGAAGCTGAAGTTTTATAACCTCATCTCGGACGTTGTTATGCACCGAACCCACCGTTATCCTTTCATCTCCGGGGAAACGCGTTTGTTATTTGGGCTGTTTCTATGCAACGGCCCACTGTTACTGCGTTTCCATGGAAGTATCCCTTCCGTATTCCCGACATGAGACAGTATTTTACTTTAAAGAAAAAGCGGCAACATTTCCAGGATGGAATTTCAAGTGAACCTTAGTTTCCGGTTAGAATGGTGATTTCATAGTTTGTGCAAGATAACGATATTTCAGGCAACGTTTGGAAGAACATGTGGAACTTGTCTGAGCTTGGGAAAGAAGTGAAAACGGAGCGCACATAGCAGGGAGAGACGGTCCTTATCAGTGAGTCACCAGTGTGACATGTCGCAATACTGAACATAGGAGTGTGAGGTCCGACTGATTAGCTAACGTCATGAAGCTGAGCCCTGCTGAAGACGTCATTTGTGCAGCTGCTCAAGAACTTTTACCAACATTTCGTGCAACCAGAAGGTTCATTACCGTGTTCACAAGACTCATCCACTAGTCCCTATCGTGCTTAGACTGGAGGTTGGTTAGTAGGTCAGCTTCAGCGATGTTTTTCATTACTGAACACCAGACGCCGGCCAAGACGGCGTATAGTGAATGTTCAGCAGTCAGACATATCTTTGAGGTAACGTACTGGAAACTGAAATGCATGTTAGTGGCTTGCTTTTTTGAAAATAAAGCCAAAAGTACTGAATTTAATATATATAGAGAGAGCGAGAGAGAGAGAGAGCGCGCGCGCGTAGAGGGTATAGCGACTGGCTACGGGGTGAACTACCGAAGAGTCGGAGTTCGAGACCCGGTAGGGTCAGGATTTTTCTCTTCTCCACATTGTCCAAACACGTCAGCGATATGCAAGTCGTAAGGCTCAAGTACTGACAAGGTGAATATGTTGTGCTTTCCTAACTTCAGAATTGTGTAACGCATATTACGTACCTTTAATTCCTTAGAACACGTAAGTTGAACACCCACAAAGATATGTGGACACGAGGGTCGGGTTCTGTTACCGGACACTTAAATAGTAAGGTGGGTATTAAAGGAATAAGGTTTGAACATGGGAGGTGGATGGAACTGGCTCAGGATCGTGTCTGATGGCGGGCTTTGGTATTGGCGGTGTTGAACCTAAGGTTTCTGCTACCAGATAGTTATTTAATAAGATGGATGTTGGAGCAACGGGTTGTGAGGATGGGAGGTGGCTGCAGCTGGCTCAGAATCGTGTCCAGTGGCGGTGTTGGATCTTCAGGTTCTGCTGCCAGAGAGTTACTTAGTAAGATGGATATTAGAGAAACAGGTTGTAAGGATGGGAGGTGGCTGCAGCTGGCTGAGGATCGTGTCCATTGGCGGTGTTGGATCTTCAGGTTCTGCTGCCAGAGAGTTACCTAGTAAGATGGATATTAGAGAAACAGGTTGTAAGGATGGGAGGTGGCTGCAACTGGCTCAGGATCGTGTCCACTGGCGGATGGTATTAGTGGTGTTGAACCTTCGGGTTCTGCTACCAGAAAGTCAATTAGTAAGGTGGTTCTTAGGGAAGTGTATTGTGATGATGGGAGGTGAATGAAAGTTGGTCAGTATCGTGTCCAGTGGCGGCTTCAGTATTCAGTCTTTAAGCTTGTTGTTCAGTCACAGTGAACTCGGGTGCCTGTCTCTCGGGAATTTATGTCCGCCCGTTTGCGCTGCGTGTACCTTACTGAGGAGAGTTGAGCAGTCACCGCAGTGTGAACAAACTCTCATAGGCGTGTTGCGCCGTTGCAGGAATTTGCAAAGATTTGGCACTTACTGTCTCTTAACCTTTGTGCTTTTTAAGACACTAAATCGGTCTCCAGACATTGAAAGGGAATGCCTTTTTAATTGTCCTCGCATCTGCAGACAGTGGCGAGCGGGCTATCCTTGCGGCCCCTCTGTATCGATTTCCCTGTGGTGTTGGGGCGGTGCGCCTTCCCACTGTTGCTGTACGCAGTCTCTGGATGTTACCAGTGGGACTGCGTGGAGAGAGGACCCCGTGTCGGACCACAGAGACCTAGTTTAGTCCCGTGCATTTTGGGCTTTTGAGATTTTCGCGTTCTTACGGCCACTTAACCCTTTTGGTGAAATTTCCTGAAAGTTAAGTCGTCGAGTAGGATACTCCGAGACTCTGGGAGCGTGGTGGGGAAAAGAGAAGCCTCTATCCCACCTGGAAATCGAACCGTGGTCTTTACCCTGAAGGCATTATGTATTGTTCGGGGTGGTGCTGGTTTTAGAGGAATGTAGAAGAAAATTTAGGCGTCCAGGCGCGGAAGTCCAGCGTCTGTGACATGGGTTGTGTTGAATGATTCGATGCGACGTTTCCCTGTGGACGAAGTAATATGGATGAAGTCTGTCCCCCAGTTAATCAACTATCCACAGTTTCCCCTTAATTATTCATCACCATCCTCAGGCCGATTGCCATATCCTCGACCTTCACACTGGCGGCTTCATCTGTGACGTGACATTTGGCCGACAAGGGAGTGTTATGTGTTACTCAGCCAGGATAATTAAATTTGGTAGCATGTAGCATGTGGTGCATGGATACGTACAGAAGCCACAACGGGGACGAGGCGGGATGTCAGGACCTGGGATATAAGAGCCAGTTCAACACAGCTACCTTCCCAGTCTGTTTCCACTTTTTCAAGGTCGCATGAAGGTTCTTCTTATGGGCATTCTCCAAAATTTTGTCACGTGTATGGGTGACTAAACACGGGGTTCGGATTGGTAATTGGATTTATTAACAACCTACAGTTCGTAACTACAAATAACTATAATAATACTGCTGATTTATACAATTTACAATCACTCCACACCAATCTTCTCAGTCGGTCTACACTAGTTCTCGTGGACTGAAGTACACGCTTCGATATTACACATAAGTAAAGTCTTCTAATCACACGTTAAATCTTCACAGGTCGACTTGTGCACTTCTGTTCTCATAGTTCCAATCAAGTCGAAGTCAAAGTCACATTGCGACTGACGGCTAGTCAGTCAGTAAGTCTTGGTTTCGAGCCCCATCTGGGGCTCATGACCAGATATTTATTACTGTTTGACAGTTACGGTCTTGGTTTTATGTGGCGCCCTCTCTCACGAGAGACCGGGTCTGTCTTTTGTATATGCTCTTGGCCCTTGCCAGTGCAGTGTTTCTTGGGTCCGAGTCCCTTGAGACTTGTGACCATATTTTACTGTCTCAGAATTGAGACTTCCCTTTTCGTCGCCTCTTACGACTCGCAGGGTCACGGTGGAGGTATTCGACCCCGCCTCCACACGCGGCAGTACTTCCACCATATAGTTCCGATTCGCACACAGCTCTCGTTATATATCCGCGGAACGGACGTGGACTTACAGTAAACATATCACGTGATTGATATCCAACCAGTCTATTGGCGCGGCGGTCGGATCTACAGAAAACACAGCTTCCTCTGTTGTTGCGTGTTGGATCGTGTTTACAGAGCTGTTGCCTGGCTACGCGTTGATCAAGTCTGTTAAAATATTTTAAACATATATTTCTTCTGGTTTACCTAGTTCTACAGAGTCTTTGTATTTGAGGCCCTTCGCGAGATGGATGACTCCCTCAGCCAGCAGGGGAACGTGTGGAGCCCGTCCGGCCACGGATCCTGAAGCTGATTGCTTTCTTCCATTTAGTGGCGAGCTTAAGGATGTGTGGAATCATACCTCCACTTCCTCTTGCATGTCCTATTAATTGTGTTCAAACACAAGGTTGACCATACTTTACATTTGTTCCCTTTGTTCCTTAACCCTTCAGAGCGCAGTGGTAACTGTACATACCACCTGCTTTAACATTGCCCACAGAGTGCATTCATGTGTTTCGTATGGTTCTCACAAACAGCGATCACTGCCCTTCAGTGTCATTAACTGCTTAGTCCTTGTAATGGTCGTACAGTGTGTCTTCACTGAGGTAGGAACTGATGTTTTGAATGGTTTGCAGGTACTTGGATCTTCAAAGGGATAATTATGTAAGTGTCCGGCGTATGAGGAGGAAGACGGAACTAGTCAGCGTTACATTAAATGTAAAAGACACCATTTTACAAATCGCATGTTTAAAGCGGTTTGTTTGTTATTTAATTTAAAGACTTAGGAGCGCCAGAGGAAAAGGACGATACCCCGAGTCGCGCGTCACTCTACGTCAGCAGAATGCGCTAACAGTTTCATGAACAAGCCCCATATTCGCTCTCTTGTAGACAGTGTCACGTAACTTCGAACAAGGCCCCGCATTCCTAGTCAAATCCCGCGCATAGCTTGTGGTGGGAGGAGTTTCATAACACTCGTTCGTCCACTTCACCAACCCCTCGTGTTTCATTGAAACTACCCTATTCTCTTTTCAAAGAACATATTACAATAATACAAATAATATTGTCACTCGTCATGCAAAGAAAAATACGTTTAATGTGTATTACTAATTTATACTTTGAAAATCAAAATATAATAGTCATATGTAATGAAGAAAAGAATTTAGCCATTCGTCACGGAAGTACATGTAGAATTAACTAGTGTGTCCATGTTAAGAGATGTAGTCTATATCGTGAAAATTAAAACTGGTCATACATCGTATCTCTTGAAGAAAGCAGTTTTCTGGGATTTGGCACCGTGTATATGTGGTGTTAACCTACGTTTCGGAGGTACGTATCGCTTTCATCTTCAGGGTAGAAGAAAAAATATAAGAAATCTGCAAGCGAATCTACCCTGAAGATGGAGGCGATACGTTCCTCCGAAACGTCGGTTAACACCACATATACACGGTGCCAAATCCCAGAAAACTGCTTTCTTCATAGTCACCGCCGTGAAAGCCTCGTATCTCTTATTTACTCATCTTCATGTGACGTTTCACTTTCCTCTATCTGATGTGATGATTATATTGTCTGTCCTGGTGTCGATATCCATTTCTCTTGCGAAGTGGTGGTCCTCTCGATTGCAATATGCTGCCCAGTCTTCGGCAGAAATGGAATTAAATTTCTCCTCTGCTAGATGCATTGCATCGTCCAACTGAAATGTCACGTTCCTTTGGCCCACCCAATTTTTAACGGTGCCCCACACCATCTCAATAGGGTTAAGGTCTGGATGATAAGGTGGGAGACGTATCACAGAGTGTCCAGCAGCAGCACAAACAGCGTTTAGTCTATATTCTTTATTATCTGGCCTTTTTTTTTTTTTCTTTTTCTATTTCGTACAGGTCTGGTTTCAGTGCCGAAGCCGGATACGAAATGTTCCCTTCTGCCAACCACTGTTTCATTTCGCCTACTTTGGTATTTGAAGTTGGCGCTCTGTTTACTGCAATATTATGGTAACTTTGCATTGTCAATTACGATCACCGTTCTTGGAGGCAAGTTTGGAATTAATTTTTCCTGGATCCACTTCCCAAAGTTTCCACAATTCATCTCGTGGTGGTGGTAGTCGCCTGCTTTTCTGCCAGACTTTAACATAAGCAAAGCTTTCTCCACAAAACCTTGCTTACCACCACCATGTACAATAATTGCTCCTGGACCTTTGGCAACAGGAGAGGAGACTGTTTTGTTCAGAGAGTCATCCCAGGAGTATGACGATGTGTGGCTGCTGTGCAAGTACGTTTCTAGGCCGACCTGCGATACTGCCTGATTGCCCTCAGATAATGCAGGCGTTTAGACCGTGTGTTACGCCTTCCAATCAATGTTTGTTCTATTATCCCTCGTCCTTCTCCAACGAAAACCAAACAGGCGAACAATTCTCCTGCAACTAGAAGACTTCCTTCAAATTTTAGGTCTCTTACAATTTTTTTATGAAGTTGGGGCATGGTAACTCTTTCGCCCCCTGTTTTATGAAAGTCGTAGACCATTCTTCTGATGGCGTCTTCTATAAACTGACAACTTTCCGTTACAGGTTTCTCCTTCTTACGTTTCTTGGTCGGTGAGTCAAAGGAAGCGCCCTCTTCTAAGCTCTTTTCTTTTCGAATAAATTCATTCAGTGCAGTACGGGCGATTTCTGTAACTTCACATACTCTTTTCTGGATTGACTTTAAGTTTACAGCAGCTCCACTATCTGCTAGTCTCTTTAAGTAATTACTTGCTTCGTCTGTGAGTGTAGACCTATACCCTGACCTAATTTCTTACTCATTGTGTACGATTTAGCGCACAAGGAAACTGACGTTTTTAAACAGATGATAAGAAAACCGTAAGTATAACCTGCTTCGAGGGTGCCTTACAAACAACTGGCCGCGTGTCACTTCTCACGCCCTCGAACCCACCCCCTTGTCTGAAAATTTTCTTCTGCGCATTCAAGTTTAAGTGACGCTATAACCTTTGGAATCCTGAAATCCATCGAAATACTTAAAGGTTCAGTTCGTACCTCACAGGAAACATACTTTGCCTCCATTACAAAGACCAAGCGGAAATGGTCTCTGTCTACTGTACGCTTTTTAAGTTGTCCCTGTAAGCACCACGTCCTGAAGAAGTATGCGGGAGTGGAGGCGAGTGGTTTATTGTACGCACATTTCATAAAGCTCTTAACATTCAGTGTTGCGGTTACTACGGTTCCCGTTTCTAGTTATGGTTGCCGTCGTGACTTGTCGGTATGTGCTGCCTGTTGTAACCTTGATTACTGTTCTGGTTACCATGGTTACCGGTTCTCGCTAGAGACGCTTGTGTCTGCCGGGTTTCATTTCTGTGTTATTACTATTTGTGTGAGATTGCAACGTTGGAATTTCGGACGACCCCCGTTGGTATGTCGTTCATTTCAGAGTTTGTCTTTTCTTGGGTTGAAACTTGCGGATGGCTGGACAGATGTAACTGTCTCAGAATGGCGTCTGCTTTTTGCATATTGTGCACAGAACGAGTTGTAATAATCATAATAGCGTGGAGCGTTGTGATTCTGCATCGGGTGGTGATAAGCAGCTGGTAGGGACATTACCCCCCCCCCCGGGGGTTAATTTCCGTGTTCACAAGAGCCCCTCTCTAGAGCGTCCTCAGGTCTAGCCGTGAACACTCTCACCCATTGCATCTCTCTGATCCATTTTAATATTATTCCACAGTGACTGAAGCCCATGTACAAACGGCGAGTCGTGATAAAGGCTCGCAGCCTTGAGGCGCATGCGGTGCAATCAACGTCAGCTGTCTTATCTCGGCATTCAGAGCAAAGTACACTCGTATGACTGCGCATGCGTATGGCTGGACCGTGACGTCGCAGTGGCACGGTGTTCGGAAAAAAACGTCATTTTGCTGTCTGCACAGACTTAGTTGAATTGTATTTATTATTATTATTATTATTATTGGTGGGGTGTATTTATTCTTATTATATTATTATTATTGTTGGGGTGAGAGTTAAACTACCTAGGCAAAAGAAAATGTATACGAGATTTGGTACTTGGAATGTTAGAAGTATGTATAGGGTAGGTTAACTCAGGTCAAGGAGGATGAGATGGGTGGGTCATGTAGCAAGAATGGGGGAGAAGAAGAATGCATATAGAATGTTTGTGGGAAAGCTAGATGGAAAGAGACCACTCGGAAGACCAAGGCTCAGGTGGGTGGATAATATTAAAATGGATCTTAGAGAGAGAGGATGGGATGATATGGATTTAACTGATCTGGCTCAGGATAGGAACCAGTGGAGGGCTCTTGTGAACACGGTAATGAGCATTTGGGTTCCACAGAATGCTGGGAAGTTCTTGAGTAAGTGGACAACTGTCGGCTTCTGGAGAAGGGCTCAGCTCTGTGAAGTTAGTTTAGCAGCCCCGGCTACCGTACATATTGACGGCAGTATGAAGTGATTTGAATCACAGTGTTCTTTCGTAGGTCCTGCATAGTAAACAAGAAACGGTCTGGAAATGCACATTCTTGTATGTAGAAGACTGGTGGAGTGCTGTTAGCGCAGGTGGTGTACGGGCCGGACGGCCGAGGAATCGGGATCGATCCCCAACAAGAGAAAGTTTTCTCCCTTCTCGATGGCGCCCTGACTTGCGCTGAGGCTCACACAGTCTCTCGTGTCCAGTGAAGATCTGAGGCTCTTCCTCCTGAGCAATGTGGCCAGAGC
Organism: Cryptotermes secundus; assembly: GCF_002891405.2. Taxonomy (NCBI): domain Eukaryota; kingdom Metazoa; phylum Arthropoda; class Insecta; order Blattodea; family Kalotermitidae; genus Cryptotermes; species Cryptotermes secundus. Next base: position 306,764 of record NW_019743676.1, read on the forward strand.
GTGAAGCTGACTACTTACCTCAATCCAGTGCCGAGGTTAAGAATGCACGGAGCTGTATTTTCACTTCCGTGTGCGATTTATGGCGCTGTGCTTAAGCACGAGGAGAAATTTACTACTTTGTGTTATGAGGATTAGAATCGAATCTCAGAACTCTGCTTCAATACCTTCACGTCGCTTTAACAGCCTTACATACTGGTAAGTAAGTAAAAGAAGTAAAGCTATCCCTGTAACAGGCTGTGAAGGCCCATAGGGTTGTGAGATGTTGAGGTTCCCACATTTTTTAGACAATCGACTCATATGGCGGTGAGGTCAGCCTTACGCGCCGGCCCCCTTTACCCCCAGGAATATTCCTGGTACTCATTTCTGTTAGAGGCTGAGTCGACCCCAGGGCCATAATGCGGCTGGAAAGATTAGGTCATTTGGAAAAATCCAGCTCATCGGGATTCAACTCCGCGACCTTCCGGCTTGTAGCGTAGTGCCCCAACCAACTACGCTACCGCGTGTCGCCCCATGCTGGTAAGTGTATGAAGTGAATTTCATAGTATCTTTGGGCGTTTCTGCGTTTGGTCCGCGACAAGTGGCGGGAAACAGAATTTCCTAACTTAGGAACGCAGACATCAGGTAGATGTGGTCGTCATGAAGAGTGGAAAGTCTCGTTGTTCACGCCGGTCGATAGTCCAGAAATCTGCCTGTTGGCCGCCCCTTGTCATTTCCTGCTTTACAGTATCGGCCAGTGGACAAAGTCCAGAGTCTTACTGGCGCAAGTGTAACTAAGCATCGTGGCAAGCCATCAGGGGACGGTTATTAGCGTTCTGTTTCGTTAAAGCATTGATAACCCTGCATAGCCCAGTCGACATAGTGACTAGAATCGGGGTTGAATTCGCATCAGAACACAAGTTTCCTCCGTACTGTGCAGACAGGTGCTCGGGTCCATTCAGCCTCCTGTGTAATCGGTGCTGGTGGCTCTACCCCCCGGTGTGAGAGACCGGGGCTTGGAGCTGGCGACACACCCATTTAGTGGTAAGGTTAAAACCGGTGGGGCTTGTCTCCACACCCCCATACGTCTCAGTGGCATCGTTTTTTATTAATGGAGCGTAGGGAGACGTTTAACTTAATAAGAGGAGTGCGATGTTTTGGGTTGTAACGGCGTGTAGTTCGGTAGAAGTCCACCGATGTTTCGGAGGAACGTATTACTTCCGTGTTCAGGGTCGAAGACAAAAGCAAGGAAGATAGCGCCAAGAAGCAGAGGCGAGAACTGCACGGTGTTACATCCCACAAGACCCGTCACAGTTCTGAGAATCTGAGGTCCAACATATACCTCACTAATCAGACTTCTGCTTCGGGTGGAGGGAGCCATTGAAGATGTTCCAGAATGCAGCATTAATTTTGGATCACTGACTGACAGTGCCCCGTGCTGTAGGTACGAATCCAGCTGCAAGTCGGTGTAGCGTCTTAGATTGACCTCTGCTGAAGGTGCTTACCGCTGTATGAAGGCGCCGGGTGTTACTGTGTGCGAGCCATCTGGCGACGCTGTGACGCTCTGCCCGCCGGAGATGGTAAACGTATGCGCATAGGGGCGTCGTCTGGTGGGCCCACCCACTCTCCTAATGAGCGGGTAACAGGAACTCTACATCCCCACATAAATCGTTCATACACATCGGGATCACTTTTCATTCCTCAAGATAAGAGGTTTAAGCCGCGTGAAAATAAGAAACCTCGCCTATGCTGGAATATGTTTACTAATAATGGAGAAAATCTGTGTTGGAATCTGTATTTCCAGGCCCTTTTATAGGGGCAAGAAGGGATCCAGTATTCAGGTAATACTTGTGCCAGGATCTGAAAAATCGGAATTCCTTGAACTTAGGTAGAGTGATCGCGACGCCAGTACGCGCGGCCGGAGACTGACGCGTACTGTTGCGTTGCGTTACGTGTAATGCTGTGGACAGCAGCTCTATAGGTCTACAACACGGCACGGGAATGCGATGCTGCCCTAAAGTTATGCGTAACTGTTATTTATTATTACAAAACCAACGACTGACTCAATGATGTAAAACTTCAATCAAAGAATTAATCTTGTTTTATACTATAACTTCTGTTTTATATAATTAATTCTATTTTTAAGTAAAATATTTTTTTATATAATTAATAATATTGTATCCAATTTTACTAGTACTGCGGTTCAGTGGTGTGTATATGGTAACCATGTATTTGAATGATGATGGCTATTAATAGCCGAAACTAGGCACTGATCTTGATATTAGTTGTGTTGTGACGGTTGTAATAAAGAGGTATATTGTTAACACAACAGGATGCATGAAATGAAAATTGTTATTGATCCGATCAGCATGGTCTGTGTGTTTTCAGGCATCGCTGAGTTCTTAAAGGGCGTCTCGTGAAACAGTCTGACCGCAGGACAACAACACTCGGCGATTCAAGTGTTTAGCTGTGAATGTTGTATGGCGGATTGAATAAACACATGGGGTAGCCACCTGAAACGGCGCCACATTTTGTATTGACATCAAGGGAACGGTGAAAATCTGGCCCACCGTATCAGGACGTTGACTTCTCACCACCAAGTCTCCGGTTCACTGTGGGGAAAGTTCGTGCGAGATTGGTGGTGGAAGCAGTAGCACCGAATCAGGTTTCTTAGGATCTTTGATTTCCCCTTTCTAATCAGTCGGACCGCCTCTGTGGTCTAGTGGTCAGAGGTCCAGGGTTCGATTCCCGGCGCTACGAAATTTACTGAGAAATAGTGGGTCTGGAACGGTGTCCACTCAGCCTCGTGAGGATAATTGGGGAGGTACTTGAATGGAAAAGTAGCGGCTCCCGTCTAGACAACCGAAATTAACGGCCGTGGGGATCCGTTGCGCTGACCACGCGACACCCACTAAAGTTGGCACTAACTTCGCCATCAAGCAGCAATCGCTCGGTCGGTATAGTTCACTTGCGGACTAAAGCCACGGTGTTTAATCATCATTTCACCATTGCACCATACTCATCACAGCCCCCTCAGTTGTGCGATAGCTCTGATCAGGTAGCGTATTATCACACATTGTCTTTAAGCTGGGGTCTTCATCTCAGCCCCGGCACTGGGCTAGTCAGTCACAAGGCAAGTTTTCACTATGAGTTCGGAGCTCGAAATTCCGTCAAATAATAATTATAAATAAAATTTCTACGTCACAAAACACGAACCGGATGACGCTGTTTAGTGAAATCCTTGCGTTTTATTTTGATAATGGGAGCAATACGAAACACACGTATACTGTGTAGAGAAATGTGAGAGTAGCTGCCGTTCTACTTCTAGGGCTTAAAGTAACCGTGAATGTTCCCAGCAAATCCGTGAAGCCGCGCTAAATCAAAGTGGTTTGTTATTTAGAACGAGGGAGTCACTGTTATTGTAGAAGTGTCAATAAAGGATTTTGCGCCATTTTAAGAAATTGCATCAACTGAAGCGACGGTACGAGTGTGTAGCAAAGCTGCCCTTCGTGGCCTTCCACACGGACGGTATACGCATGCTCATGTACAGTGACGCACGGAAGTGAGTTTTGTTGCGGGTCTGTTTCCCTGCTAAGCAGACCTGCGTGGGGCGGTCGCCCCGCTGGAAAGCGACAGTTTCCCTGTGTTCCCACATTAAATGAAACATCGCAAGTTTTAAAGCATAATAACAACTATTCGTACCAACTACTTTAAAGTTTAGTAACGCTGCATTTTACCGACAGATTGTGTTATTCTCTAGGATTGCCACAGTAAACAGCGATTATTCCCTTAATAGATGCTAACCGGAGTCTGTTGCTTCTTTCGCGAAGTTTGATGGAGACCAGTCCGAAGAACGCTATGTAACGGAATGGGAGGGGCGGTCCCCGTCGGGTCACGCGGTGCAGAGCCGAACTGACAAGTGTTGCCAAGTGACTTTACATGCTGCGCCGAGCTTGAGCTGGTTCGCTAGCCTTCATTCTCCGAGTCGCCGTCATGATACACTGTACATGCTTGTCGTGCCTCGTGTAGTCTCCTGTTTAACGGTTCTCAGTCCATTCATTTTCCTTGGCTAACCGGTGAAATGTGACAACACTGCATTGCACTAAACTGCTGACGACAGAAACCTTTCGTATCATTGTCTGGCAACAGCTTGGGGCCTCACATGATGGCTGCCCGCAACCCCCACTTGTAATTGACTGTTGTATTTCTCTGGTCTAGCTACGTAGGAAAAGGAACGTATTACGTATAGCTTTATCTACGGAGCTGAGTTCTCCTTGAGAAGCCGGCAGTTGCTCAGCCACTCAAGAATTTACCAAAATTTTACGGTTCAATATCGTGTTCACAAGAGCACGCCACTGGCCCGTATCCCGAGCCAGATGAATTCAGTCCGCAACTATCCCCCCGCCCCAACCTATTTATCAAAGATCCATTTCAGTATTATTATTCAGTCTACGACTAGATCTTACTAGTGGTCTCTTTCCATCAGCGTCATACAAAACACTACACAGGCATTAACGGGTTGGTTTCTGTAACGGAGGTACCATTTTTTTGTTTTCTTTGGTTAGGACTGAATTTGTAAATGATATTTGGATATTTGGAACGTGAATTAAATTCTCGCCTGAAGACCCGGGTTAGTTAGCACAGTTCAGGCCCTGGATAACTTCGTTCACGAAATTGACGTACCAGGCGGTCAGTCGGTTCACTTGCCACTGGCTCCCCTGTTTGCAGTGTCTCAGGGTTGTCCATGTGGTGGTCAGTACGGCGTGTATCGCTTTGCCGCTACATTGCACCTATCTCGAACCGCCGAGGTCCAGTATCTTGTTCGGAAGGTGTCGGCTTCAGATTTGGCGTTTTCGTGGTTTTCCTCGGTCGCTCCAGATGTCGGGATATTACCAACCGCCACTTCACATCCTTTTGAATTACCATCCGGCGCTGTATAGTCTAAACAACTGACGACGTCGATAAATAGGTAAATTAATTAAAAGTAAAATATTCATAGGTGCAGAGTAAGCAACCCTGTCTGAAGTGGCTTAAATACGAATGTGATTTGATGTGTGTTATTTAATGAACCTTTGAAGCATTGAGCATAGAAGGGTGAGATGACTGATGAATTGGAGAGGATATGGTAGGCGGTGGTCGTGGCCTAATCGAATACCATCGCCGCATATGCTTAAAGGGATGGAGATAAACCACGATAGTCGGTGTCTTGACCGACATTCAAACGGAGTACTTCAGGAGTAGAAGTCTGGAGCGTTACCGCTGTATGAACCACTCCGATATAACTATTATGAAAGAAGGAGTTTTGCAGGAGGTTCCGCCCTTGATGTTGGGGCGTCACGGCCCGCCGTAGTTTTCATAGATATCTGCTAGATGTTAAAGACTTCACACCCACGAAAAGGGCAACATTCTTACCATCTTAATCTTCTGCACTTCAAATCGACAGATGGGTACTTAGACATGTTGCTACTGTAAAGGAACCCGGACGTACTATACTGGAGGCGTGCGAATGCACCTGCCATCTGTTGGGCGAAATATCAACTTACTGTGGAAGTCTAAATGGGATTGACGTGTTTATGTAATCGGCATGGGAGCAGTCGCCAGGAAAGCAAATATCTTTAAAAAAACGTGGATATAGAACGTTGTTAGACTCTTGTATACAGTGCAACGGTTCTGCAATAGGCAGAGGCTGTCTAATATTGCATGTATGAGAATTTCAGTAAACAGTTACGTTTTCCTCCTGACCGAACTCAGAACCTCTGAATCATATCCCACGCGGTTTCTTTTTAGACCATGTAGATGTTATGATTGCCGATCACGGTGGCCGCGCGGCGTGAGGCCGCTTAAACACTGGGATCGTGGGTTCGAATTCCACTGAGGACATGGATATCTGCGTTTGTTCTGTATTTAGGTAGAGGCCTTGCGATGGACTGATTCCACGTCCAAGGAGCCCTACCGACCGTGTAAAAAATCAAGAAACTGAAAATCGGCTAAGGTTCAACAAAGGCCTGTAGATAGATAATTTGCGCGTTTTAAACACGTTAAATGAAGCTGTTAGGTAAAATTCGCCTCCGACTTTTTTTGGCCGGTAGTCCTATCCCTAACTAACTTCATGGAGTGGCGAATAGTAGCTCACGTAGTTAAGTAATTCCGAGCTCCAATTAGAATATACAAAACTATAATTTTTCCTGTGGTTCTGTATGGGTCTCAAACTTGGTCTCTGACATTAAGGGTGTTTGAGTGAGGGTGTTGAGAATATTTTGACTGAAGTGAGATGAAGTGACAGGTTGGGGAAAACTGCATAATGAGAAGCTTCATAACTTGTACTCTTCTCTAGCTGTAATTAGAATGATCAAGTCATTGAGGATGATATGGGCAAGGCATGTAGCACGAATGGGGAGGAGGAGGAGAAGAAGAATGCATATAGGATATTGGTGGGAAATCCAGAAGGAAGGATACTGCTTGGAAGACCAAGGCGTATGTGGTTGAACAATATTACAATGGATCTTAAGAGAGAGAGGATGGGTTGGTTTGGATTGGATTGATCTGGCTGAGGGTAGGGACCAGTGGAGGGCTCGTATGAACAGGGTAATGAACCTTCGGGTTCCATAAATGCTGGGAAGCTCTTCATTAGCTGCACAATTGGCGCCTTCTCAAGAAGGGCTCAGCTCCATGAGTGAGTGAGTGATGGAGGGCTCATTCCCGTGTTGGCAAAGGATAAACCGGGTGAGGACTTTGCCTTTCTCACCTGCAGGCACAAGAAGTGTAAGCGGTGCTTCTAGAGGTGGACTGGAGACTCACATATCTCTGCAGTAATCACATATCATGTCCGTGTACGAGCTCTTACAATTAATAAAGTCAAGTATTATTATTGTGACGTGCCGTAGTTTGCCGACCACTGGCCGCGGCGTGCGAAGTTTGCAGAATGCCACGAGACTTGCCGCAAAGGTTCGGAAATCTGGCGGACTGACATGCGGGTTGCGGCGTGGCTCCTGCCTCGCCACTTAGGCTGCGGTGCTGTGGCGGTTCGCTCGGCGTGTGTCCACGACTCTGGTCTCCTGCAACCGAGGTCCCACATGTTTTCTGTTCTTCCGTAACAGAAGAGCCATAACTGTTCTGGTGTCCTGTAGCAGACGGCCCAAACACCTATAAACAACTGTCAGAAAATAAATAAACGCCATATTTTCGGCGTACAAACAAAGAAACCAGCCCATCAAAAATCTACCATTGAATTTTCGAGTACTTATTTCAGTGTAAATATTTGGATAGCTCAGTCGGTATAGCGACATGTTATGGGCTTGACAGCCCTGGGATCCGCCAAGCCTTCTATCCAAAGGGTACCGGGAGCGCTTTCCCTGGGATTAAAGTGGTCGGAGCGTGATGCTGATCACACTTCCAGCTAGTGCTGAGGTTAAGAATGGTGTTTAATTGATTGAGCACAGGGACTGCTTTGCCTTCTTGTTTAGTGCCTCTTATTCCATTGTTGAGTAGTGAGACCTTGTTAGTTAGTATTTCCCTCCGCTCACGTAGTTCTTCACTTCTGTCACCAGGGGGCAGTGACGAGTAGGAGTACAAAGCGGCATACATGCCTAATACTGGGACCCGATATGATCGACGATGGCACTTTATGATTGTTTTCGCCGTCAGTGAAATATATGTTGGCTGTCTGATGACCAGCACTGAGGTTCAGGCTTTCCTCGGACTGTGTACAGGTATCCAGCCATTCAGACCAGTACTAGAGAACTCGCTAAGATCACAAGAGGCTGCCACTGATGCCAGCTGTGAGCGCATTCTTCAAGTCCTTAATACGACACGGTGCCATTATCCGGCCATGCTCCGGACGGACTTTGATTTCCAGATTGCAGCATGCATGCAGTGTATTCTCCGAGCCCGGTAACTGGTTAATCAGATGCTGTGCTGACTAACCCGATACTACTCTGATTAGCCTGGTGCTATGCCATGATGTGACCCCGATTAGCCTCATACTATATATAGTACCTGCTGAAAGTTCTACCTGCGCTGGCGCAGACCCACCGAGACTGAAGCGAGACGTTGCGGACACTTGCAGAGTTCCCCAGTGCGTGGTTGCAGGCTGCTACTGCGCATGCCCGTAAATCAGTTGTTACTTGAGCGTACCTCGAATTCGCGACGAAATGATCGAATTTGCTTTGTGCTACCCCAGAGCCTGGAGTGTGTCAGCTCTGCTTCGGCCGACTGAACTGGAATTCGTCAGCCTCTGAAGAGGTTGTGCACGTTTACATCTCTACAGGAGCCATTGAGTGGCGTACGCAACTAGCCAAGTAACCCGACAGCGGTGTCCTGCAGAAGCTGACAACTCACTTGGCCTCTGTAGAATTCTCCGATTTTTCCACATGCCGAAGACCAGATTTGAGATCCTCGCTGCTGGGTCTATGAAGAGTACCATCTTCTCGGTCGTGATGCAGTGCAGTCTCATAAGAGCGCACCGACATTTCGGAATATGAAGAATAGTTTTCGTCCTTGAAGACAGAAGAAGTATGTTCCTCCGAAACGTTGATAAACGTATATAAGATTATACGTCTTCACGCCCCAAAGATAAAACTGTTTTGCAGTTATGAAATCTTTCTGTAGCATGACAATTGCGGCGCTTCGCTCTCGAAAAGCGCGAGACTTGCGAGACAGTGGACTGAATACATTACGCATATCTTCCGGCGTTTGTTGGGCACGCATTCAACTTCATTAAATATTTTATCTTCATAATTATGTACTAACCAGATGTCAATTGAAGTAGGGGGAGCATGTAGCACGCATGGTAGAGATGAGAGCTGGATTCATCTGGCTTAGATTAGGGACCAGTGGTATGCTCTTGTGATTACGAAATGAACTTTCTGGTTCTACAGAAGGGAGGGTAATATCTTGACGAGCTGAACGACTGTTAGTTTCTGCAAAGAAATCTATTCGATGTGGTTAGTTTTATGACATTGACCCAGCTACTGAGGTCAGTATGATTAGTGGGCCGCAGAAAGCCGTGTATTCCCTGTGATCGAAAGGATTGTATTTGTAAGATTTGAGGCTTTCACGGCGGTGACTATGAAGAAGGCAGTCTTCTGGGATTTGGCACCGTGTATAAGTGGTGTTAACCGACGTTTCGGTTAACAGACTGCAGACTGGTCTGCTTTTACCGTTCTCACGGTCTTGTCGCTTGCAGATTTCTTATACTTTTTCTTCTACCCTGAAGATGGAGGCGATACGTTCCTCCGAAACGTCGGTTAACACCACTTATACACGGTGCCAAATCCCAGAAGACTGCCTTCTTCAGGATTGTATTTGTTTCTGTTCCTGTCGGGAAGTCAATCTCGCCGGGCAGAATTATGGGTTCAGGCACCCGCTACAACACAAAAACACCACAACAGCCGGGAACTGTATATATACACACAACATCAAATTTGAATATCCATCTCCACATATAAACCACCTGAGAGTAATACCGAGGGTAACGAGTGTAGCCCTCACACGATAATAGGAAGGTCCAAACCCAAAATGACCCAGATTCTGAGGAACCCAGTACGAGGTTACCCCACATCACAACTATCCCTATCATAGTGGAACAACTAATCAACATATTGTGGCGTGCCGCCAGGACTGTAGGACTGTAAAACGTCCATTGCTAGTCAACGGCTAGCAATTACTAGGCAACGAAACATAAAGAGACCGTTGCCTGGGGAAGTGCTTAAGCAACAGAGACCGAATTGAGTTCCCACATGAGCAAATAGACCCCGCCAACGAAAAGTCTAGGTAACACGTGACACCTACGACAAGGTGTCTTCTATCCCGTCCAAGTGTAGGATATAAAAGGGTAGAAGACAGTAGACCAGGGCAGTTCAGATTCAGCGAGCGAGAAGGAAAGATCGAAGAACAGAGACACTGAATAGGGAACTTGAAAAGCGTTACTGAGAGTGATTGCAGTTGTGAGAGTAAACATTCGTCTAATCCGAAACCCAGAGCTTCTTGTCGGGTTACCTACGAAACACTTGACAATATATGGATATAATAAGACTTATAAATACCTTAATCGCTGTTTTAATTTGAATTTGTTATCCTTTTAATGTCAAAGTCTTAAACTATATTTGAACCACATTTAAATTAAAGTGTATTTGTTAGTATAAAAATTCATGCAAACACAACATGAATTCATACTGATCAATAACGCAATTTACGAACTCGTACCAGTTTCTTGTACGCCTGAAGAAGACGCAGGAAAAGGGTCGAAACATGTAGTGGTACCACCAGCAGCTAATAAAAACAAATGTTGGCACAGTAGTATCTGTTTTGCTGCTTGCAGAATTATTGCTGTGGGGACTGTTCCATTATATAGCTTTCGTATGAGACGCAACAGGATGCATGTGAGGATGCGAAGCACCAGAGGACCGAACGCGGGACCCTGCTGCAGCGTGTGAAGGGAGCAAGCGCTGCTCTCGTGTGACAGAGGACTGTGATGTTCATTTGTTTTGTTGTCAGTGAGAACAAATGGCGCCGCGTCTTGTGGGCCCCGCTGCGGGGGGGGGAGGGCAGTGTTGCCTGGATCAATGATCCGGCCGACCCGACCCGATAAACCGAGCAGAGGAGATTTGTCGGTGCAGTGGCGGATCTCGGGTGTCCGTCACTGCGATGGACTCTTCCATTATTGGGTGATAGGATGATGTGTAGGTGAACTGGGAAGGACTGGAAGGAAACGGTAATGACGATATACTGTTCCCGCATTTGTCTGTAGGGACTGAAGAAGAAACCCAGGAAAGATACCAGTGCGAATAGCCGGTGTCCTTGGTAAGATTCGAACCAAGCACCTCGCCAAGGCCGCGCCATAGCTCAAGCGGTTAGTTGCAGGCTTCCCACCGCGGCGGCCCAAGTTCGATCCCGGTTCTGGTGAAGTGGGATTTGTGGTGGACAAAGTGGCACTGGGGCAGGTTTTCTCCGAGTACTTCGGTTTCCGCTGCCAATCTTCATTCCACCAATTGCTCCACAATCACCCTCACCTATCATCTGGGGCTGGTACAATAGGCCAGAAGTAGCGGCACAACTTCGCCGACAAGCGGCGGTCGCTCGGTCGGTATAGTTCGCTTGCGGACTAAAGCCACGAAGTTAGTTTGTTTGTGGGGATGTTCCGATGGGACCACTGCACGAGGAGGCTTACGAGTGAAATGCTGCACTGGAGAAGTTGGATTTGAGGTTGTCGCAACGGTGACTATGAAACAGTTTTCTGGGATGTGACTCCGTGTAATCTGTTATAAATGTACGAACGTTTCGAAGTAACATACAGCCTCTGTATTCAGGGTGTAAGAGGAAGTCAAGCAAGTAGAACCTGAAATTCGCCTGTGTTTCGGGGCAACTTACTGCTTCCATGCTCATGGTCGAAGAATATGCCAAGCTAGGAGCAAGTTTTTATTGGAACATTAGTGAAGACATAACTGACTGCACGGCGTCAGGTTACAGAATATGGCACTGTTCGAGTTGTCAGATAATTACCAACCATTGTATGTAGATGGAGTCCCTCTGGTGTAGTCATTCTCTTTTCCAGAAGAGTACACATTAGCCTGTTCCGACCCCATTTATGACTCCTCCTCGTGTCATCCGACATCTCTTTTGCCTCCATTCCCTTTGTCGTTGGCCCAGCAGTACCCAGTGCTTGTGTCAGTTACCGGCCGAACCACGGGTATTCCCCAGGCGATATGCGAGCGTACACTGTACACTGAACAGCGTGGCCGGCAACCAAGAATAACTGTGCTGACGAAGGTCAGCAGTAATTTACCCGAAACCGAAACGGAGCGGCTACTGAATGCTGTTCGTGCATGTACTACAATTGTTTTCAATTTATTAATCTTAGTACAGTGCTGCCAACCTTACAATCCTCTTCACTTCTCATTCGATAATTATTCCGATGTATACTACTACGGTATCACTTATTCGCTTTTATTTATAAGCATTTTTATAATAATGCACCAACCTTGCGAGATATGATAACAGAAACTATGTCTGAACGCAGTAAGGCTGGTTGCAGATCACAATATCTAGGGGCCTTACGTACTACGGCCACTTATGACCTATTGTACCAGCCACAGATGATAGGTGAGGGTGATTGTGGAGCAATTGGTGGAATGAAAACTGGCAGGGGAAACCGAACTACTCGGAGAAAAACTGCCCCAGCGCCACTTTGTCCACGACAAATCCCACTTGACCACACCCAGGATCGAACCCGGGTCGCCGCGGTGGGAAGCCAGCGACTAACCGCTTGAGCTATGGCCGGTTCTTGTTTTGTATATAGCCCATCCAGTGTTGGATTGAGGCTGCGTCATGTTCCGTCACCATTGAAATGTTAACTAGGTTCTGTTTTGAGCATTCTCATTCCTCCGTTATTCGTGCTGCAATGGGAAATTTAAACAGGACGAAACACGGGACTTTGTTCCGTAAGGTTGCATACGCAGTGGCTGAAGTTCAGCTGGCCAGTGCCTGTTGTGCTTAAGTCGGAATGTCTGCGGATGCTTGTGAGCAAACAGGGCGAGGACGAGTTAGAAGCGACGTTCACAACGCGCCGACTGTTCCACAGTGACCACTGTGCTATAACGTATTTACGTACTACTGTTGCAGTAAAGGGAGACATCGTGTGCACCGCGCGGGAATGGTACTTCCCCTGGCCTGTGAGCCAATGAGAAATGAGTAGGAAGGTTTGTGTCTCCCGCCGTAGACGTACCGAATGAAGTACAGTGTGAACTCAGCTCGGATTGCAGAATGTCAACAGTTACTGTATAAGCTATTGTGGTCTTTAGAACGTAGTGGTATAGTATATATATATATTTTAAAGGCCAGTTTGAATTTTACATTAATTTGCAATGGCTGGATTGGCAAGTCAACGCCTGGCCCGGACACTCGGACACCAGAGTGATTGGGTACTGGGTTTGATTGCCGGTAGGGGAAGAGTTTGTTCTTTTCGTCATCGGCGTAACTAGACCTGCTCATGGCCCCTGTCAAGTCTCTGTACAGTGGGTTGCTGGATCTTCTCCTGGCGGCCTTGCCGCTGTATGGCCACATTTACTTCCATTTAGTGCTGAGGTTAAGAATGCGTGGAGATGTGCCTGCACACGACACTTACGCCTTCTTACTTTGGCCCGGAAGTAAATATGTTTTTGCCGTATCATTTGGTACATTGAAGAGAAGCTCATAGTCGTCCAGCTGGTTAAGATATTCCTCCGAAGGTTCTGAAGAGCCCGCCGCTGGATCCCATCCTGAGGCAGTTTGGCCCCCATTCACACCCTATCACGGCGATAGTATGCAGTGAAGTCTTCTCGAACAATCGGACGCGTTGTTTCCGACGTTTCGGGCGATATTGGACGGTAATCTCGCATTGACACAGCTGATCTCCCTCGCAGACTTAATTGCACCCACCTTGATTTGATCTTTCCGTTTATGTCTAGGTCTCCCAATTGATCATTCCTCTTGAGGTTTTCTGCCAAATATTTAGTACTGTTTTTGATTCTTGGAATATTCTTGGCGGTAAAGGGCTGACAACCTTGCCGCCATCTGTGAGCCGATTGTCCTCAACATCTCACAACCCTATGGGCCTCCACGGCATGTTACAGGGATACCTTTACGTTTACATATGCTCACTACTTGTTATGCCCATCCCTTCCTGATTCATTCGTACATCCTAATAATATCTTACCGAACAGGATGTTGTAGTGGTGACGGTCGAAACATATATTTGGCGGGTGGCTGGTATGTTCGAAATTCGGTACACTGGCTATTCTTACATAGGATTCTCGTGATTGTCTTCAGTTCCTTCAGTCCACTGCCCATGTATATCGCAATTTGGTCACAACCGCTTTCTTCCAAATCCTTTGTATTTCGTCGTTCATACCATTCAAGCTATATAGTGGTGTATCTTGGACACCATCAGAATAATATCTAATGGACAGGACAAGTTAAGTAACCCAGGCCTGTGACGGCCTGCCGGCCACGCAGCACATTATCATTTCCGCGGCCTGGGGTATCAGTCTCTGATCTAGCTGCTTCGAGCAGGATACGCAGCAATGAAATTTCGCTTTCTTCTCGAGGTACGAGCTTGCTTGTACTCTTCAGTGTAGCGGGAAGTGCCTGTCTGACCCGCGAGATGTACGCTCGCACTGCCCTACGTCACAGTGCTGGTTGCAGACGCGCTCACTACGATCATTTTAGTGACGAACTGTAGACATGGTCTAGCACTAAGCGGCGCTGGCGAGAGCAAGAACGTACAAGACCAACAGAGGAATGTAGGTAGAGCTCCACTTATTCTTAACTTCGGTACTAGTTTGTCCCCGGTGCCTATTGGTTAGGGGGCCAGTACGCCTTGTTATTGGCTAGATGTTGAACTGCCATCCACAGGATACATACCGCTTCCAGAGAAAATTCATGTGAACAGAGATACTTCCGGCTTAACTTTGACTAAGGGCCTCAGTATCCAACTTCACGGACCATCTGCTCTGTAAGATTTTTGTTGTCAATGTGGCAACGTGTGTCCTGCTTCGTCAGTTTGATGACCTTTGCACCAGACAAACGTTGGTCATTACACGACCGTCCCTGTAATCTGCACTGTATCGGCAGTTCGGTCTGGACACGAGCTGATAAGACCACGCCGTTGCCATGAACCGTTCAGTTTGTTGCAGCCGTTCCAACCGCATCTTGCAGTCGTGCCAACCGAAGTTGCACTATCCATTTATGAGCAGTGAATCTTGCACTCTGTGTACTGTTCCAGCAGGTCAAAATCCAAAAAGAAGGATCCTCATTCGTTATATAAGCTACCGTACTCATAACTTTCTCCGCCTTCTCCATATCCCTTTCCACGTCTGTATGTTATCGAGTGATGCGTCGAGGCCGACATGTAACGCAGTCACCAAGAAATAACATACACACGTGGTCACTCGTAAGCTGTCTCCTGTGTATAGTATATTAATTAAACATACCCACATCAAGATATCAGTAAAGTAAGTAAGTAAGTAAGTAAGTAAGTAAGTAAGTCAAGGTATCCCTTTAACAGGCCGTGGAGGCCCATAGGGTTGTGAGACGTTGACATTTCTGTTATTTCTAGACATTCGGCTCATAGATGGCGGTAAGGCTTATCAGCCTTACGCACCGGCCGCACTTTACCCCCAAGAATATTCCTGGTACTCATTTCTGTTAGAGGCTGAGTCGACCCCAGGGCCATAGTGCGGCTGGAAGGATTAGGTCAATTGAAAAAATCCAGTGACCTGATCAGGACTTGAACCCGCGACCTTCCGACGTGTAGCATAGTGCCTCAACCAACTACGCTATCGCGTGCCCCTAAGATATTAGTACTCACAGAATAGACACGATGCATTGAAAAGCAGACAGCATGCTCATTCGTGACCTTCTGCATAACTTACATTCATGCAACGTGTAAACAGTGATAAGTGTCACGTTACAGCCTTTATGTGTGTGTATGTATGTGTGTAGGAGGATTCGTGGTTTATTTAGCGACTCTTTCAGTAGCTACACGATACAGCGTCACGTGACCGATAATTGGGAAGGTTGGGAAGGATTCGGTCCTGACTAGTTTCGAGGCACTACCGCAACTTTCAAGTGAAGGGACTGAGAAAAGCACGGTGTCCATGTCAGGATCCGAATGTGACATCTCCAGAATTAAAGTCAGAAGTTCCTCGATGATGAAATGAATGGAAAGGAAGCGGTCGTGGCCTGTTTTCAGGTACTATTCAAGGATTTGCTTGGGGTACCTGAGGGAAAGAGGATGGTGGGTAATCGGGCCGAGATGTGAACGTGGGGCCTCCCGCGTACGAAACGGTGGTGTTACCAGCTCGGTGAGACAGAAGTGCGAGTCCGTCTGATTTTGTGGCGAATTTAGAACGTCGTGCTACGAAATTAGGCCGGCCATGGTCACAAAATATGTAACTTTATCCCGTAAACTTGTGACAAGTGGCCAACTTAACGCAATTACACACGTTTAGGCCCATCTTTGCATAATCTTTTAACTGTTTAAGTGTTTCCCTCGTTTTCTACGCGACACTTTGAATGGTGTTCCGAAACCACGTAGAGCACACTTCATCAAGTACCCGTGTAGTTGTGTCTGGTGTACACGGTGTGTGTTCCAGGCTGCTTTCAGTGTAATTAAAGTTCTTTCAGTTGTTTAAAATTTGTTAAAATCTGAAATAAAAAAAAAATAAAATCAATATTGTGTCCTCGTGTTTCCTTCTTGTCATTAGAGCTGTTTATTGGCCTGGTATGTTAATGTTCTTTTTCCTGGATTCGTGTTTTCTTTGTTATGATTTCCTGTTCTTTGCGTTGGTTTTCCGTTGTCCTTTGTTTGGGTTTCATGTTACTTTTGACCAAGTTTGCTATTGCTCTTTGACTTTATTTGTTTTGCTGTTGTTTGCTTTGATTTGGTTTCCTGTCTTGGATTAGTACTGTGTTATGTAGGCCCGTTACTAGGCAACAACTGCGAAAGAAGCAGCTATACAATAGTCGTTGCTAAGTAACGGTTTAGCAAACAAACATGTTTCCATGGCAACAATTGTACAGCAATAATGAAACGGTATTTACTGTGTAGTCCGTGCCGAGATGTTACCAGCTGAACAGTTAGTGAGAGTTGAGTGAGATAGAGGACCGCTGTAGTGAGCTGTTGCTGTAAGAAGCTGGTAGCTGAGGCCGGCGATAGTTCGGGAACCCAATGGAAGGGATAGGTCGTCCTTTAGAAGCCGCTACCAAGGAGAAGCAAGTGAAGACGTGACTGTGGACACTAGTGTGTGTGTGTGAACTGTAAAGTGTAGTCACGCGCTGTATCCAGGAGTCCAATCCGATAATCAATCCAAAACCCGGCTATAGTCACATCCATACGCGTGACACTGTGTTTGATGTGTGTGTCTGAATGCACGTTATGTGTGGTTTTCGAAGTAAACCAAAATCCAGAAATTCCTAAAATATCTGTTGGGAGTGACAGTGCCCTTTTCAAAGCCATGATCGTTGTCCGTTAAGTGTAATGCTATTATAGTCTCTTCCAAATGGCGTTTGATTATTGTGTAATCCTTGAAGCTTCGGTTCAGTCACGCTACAACACGTAGATATTTACCGCGCCTTGTCGAAATAAGTCTACTTCTACCTGTTGCTTTGTATGGACGTGAAACTTGGTCTTGTAGAGGACATAGTTCGAGGGCAGTGTGCTGAGGTTAATGTTTGGGCATACGAGGGAGGAGTCTGGAGAAACAGCAACAAGATTATGCAAGTACGCAGTGAAAACAGTTATGTTCGGCAGAAGAACTGGCTGCACTATTCGCTGTCATTGGATGCACTGAACGAGAATGAACTACAGTAAACATCCGGTTATCGGTCTGCAGGCAACCGGAATTATCCTCAGATTCTGATCGAAAATTATATGTATGAATTATTTAATATATGCGTGAAAGTCGTATTCTAACAACGGTACGTTAAAGGAATAAAAAAGGTAAAGCTATCCCTGTAACATGCCGTGAAAGCCCATAGGATTTTGTGACGTCAAGGCTTCCACATTTTCTATACACAATCGGCTCGCAGATGGCGGTAAGGTTGTAGCCTTACGCGCCGGCCGCCTGTTAACCCCAGGAAGATTCCTGGTACTCGTTTCTGTTGCACGCTGAGACGACTCCAGGGCCATAGTGCGGCTGGAAGGACTAGATCAATTGAAAAAATCCACCTCATAGGGACTCAAACCCGCGACCGTCCGACCTGTAGCATAGTGTCTCATCAAACTACGCTACCGCGTGCCCCAAAGAAATCAAATATGATTTTAATGCACTCTGACCTTGGTAAAGACTTTCATTTTAATTGCATTCCTGTGCATATGGCCATGTTTGGTTGATGAATGTCCATATTAAAAATGCGCTTCTAACATCCCATTCTTTGATGATAGCGAAAAGCATATGAGTGGGAAAGAAAATGAATAAATGTATTGGGAATAAAATTGTTTGATTTTTCTCTGCAGCGTTGTTCGAATCGGTTTTTCACCACGGTAAATGTTTATTGCGATATGCTCAGAAACGCGTGTACGTGTTCCTGTAGAAGAGAGGGGGGGGTATTAAATTCATCTGAGCCGAACTGAAAGTGATATAGCTTTACATTTTTTCGTTAAAATTTTGAGTATGAAGTTTTATAAAGACCTGTCCAGTATTTCCCGAGCTGTTCGATATTAGGGTCTTGCAGCCGTGACTGAAGAGTACGATGGTCTGGAATGTGACGCCGTGTAGTCTGGTCTACGTGGCGTCAGATCGCAGTTCTTTCATGCGCACGGTCGGTCGGTTCGCATGGTTGCCAGCGCGACTGGAATGAGGTCACTTACCGTGTTGAAAGTGAAGCTGTAATTCCGCCACTGTGCTGCGCCGTGGCATCACACACATACACACCGCCGTCCTCTCGCGGGCTCGCGTGCGCCAGCCCCTCCCTCCCCCCGTATGGTGAAGCAGTCGCGCTGTGCCTTACCGTGTCTGTTTAGTCGTGGCGCAGGCATCGCGTGTGGTAGGTGCGTTGTGATGGTGTGGTGCGCGGGTGATTTGAAGCTTGGTGTGGTGATGTGTAGCCAACGACAGGATCCCTTGTGATGATGGTAGGTGTAGTCATAGTAATGGAAAGTACCATGGCCGTCGGGAAACTGGTTTTCTAGATACGGTATGAGTTGCAGTTTATTGAACAGAACACGATCTAAATTTTCACTCATATGCAAGTAAGGTAAACTCAAGCGGTTGGTAGCTGGCTTCCCCCCCCCCCCACTGGCCCGGGTTCGATCCCGGGGCTGGTCAAGTGGGATTTGTGGTGGACAAAGTGGCGCTGGGGTAGGTTTCCTCCGAGTACTTAGGTTTCCCCTACCAATCTTCATTCCACCATTTGCTCCACAATCACCCTCACCCATCATGTAGGGCTGGTACAATAGGCCAGAAGTGGCCGCGGTACAAGGGACTTAGTCCCACCCCACTAGCATTAAAAAAGAAAGGTAAACGTAAGGAGGTGAGGTATATGGAGATAGTGCAACACTTTGCGGGGAATTAGAGAAATGTATTTCGCTATAGGGCACTTCATTACTCGGGCGACGAAACTCGTTCGTGTTTAATATGGTCTGTAGGCGGACTTTGTGGTTTAAACAGACCGTGCTACACCTAGACACTGTTAACTTATTTCCACTTTAGTTTCCAATTCATTTTACACGTGCGTGGACACTAAGTCTTTGAAGAACAATGTTCCAACTCCATTATCAATAAAAACTCAACACTTCTTCCATTTCATTTACAGATAAATAAAGTTCACCGCAAAAACTCTGCATTCTGCCCACAGTGTATTTATGGTTCGTGATTAATTCCCCGAGCAGCATTAACCGGTTGGTCTCTTTAATGGAGACGCAATGTGCTTCCTGAGAAGTGACGCCGGTGGATACCAACGTTTCTGATGTTCTGGCACGAAGACAGTGGCTTTTAGGACAAGACAGCCCGGTGGCAGAATCCAGAACACATGCTGTATATGACAAGTGATAGGCAAGACACTTCAGCTACACTTTATATTGCAATAATCTGTGGAAGACTGCCTATAGACCTTTGAAGTCTGAAGGTCATTCATGTAATATTTGAAAATTCAATTACAACCGCGAAGGAAACGCATTCATCTGTATTACAGACACCATCCTGTTAATGGTAGTTAGGGAAATAATCGGTCATTAATAAGAAAAACAAACTCAGTGTGTAGGCAAAATGGAAAGCCCTTAATTGTTAAAGCAGGTGGTACGTATAGATACCAGTTTGCTTCAAAGGGTCATGAAAGTGCGATTTCTCCGTTACTGATGACAAAGTGCGTATTTGGTAAGTTAGCTCAGAGTATATGGTGTTGACAGACGGTTGTTTTTGTTGTTGTTGTTGTTGTTGTTATCATTGTTAATTCAGTGCTTCAGTTTTGCTCATATTCTGGAACATTACGTTACTGTACAAACTGCCGTGGTAGCGTAGTAGGTATAGCGATTGGCTGCGGGCTGGACGACTGAGGGGTCGGAGTTCGAGTCCCGGTAGGGTCAAGAATTTTCTCCAGATCGTTGAGACCGGCTCTGGGGTCCACCTAATCTACTATACAATGGGTACAAGGGGCCCTTTCCCCGTGGTAAAGCGCCCGGGGCGTGAAGCTGACCACTCACCTCCAGCTAGTGCCGAGGTCAAGAAAGTGTGGATCTGTACGCACACTTCCCCATACGTCTTCATGGCGTAGTGCTTAAATAGTTAAGCACAGGGGCAGCTTTATCTTTTACAAACTAGTACAGGAATGAATACTTTCGTCTTGAGAAATTAAGTTAACATAATTAATTTTGTGACAAGTAACAGGGATCAATGACTGCATCTCTTCCGAACGGAGAATGGAACGTTTAGAAGAAGAGCATGTTCAGTGAGACTGTTGATGGCCATTGCTGCACATTCTTGGCTGGTCCTTTGTTCGTTGTGATCTAAGTTTCTCCACTGCTGGTTGGATCGCTACGTCATATGTGTGCAGGTGTTGACATGAAAGTCGGTCGGTATTGATGAAATTCCAGCGCAGCTGGTACGTACGTTAGGACATTACGCTCTGACGTCTGTAAACTTGTTACGTTCCATTTGGAATAGAGAACAGTTGCCGTAGCATTAGAAGGATTCTGTCATTGTGGTGGCAACTGGCTGCCACCAATATCCAGACGTGGTATCAACTGCATACAAAAAAATGTTATCCAACATCCTTTCAAGGTTAAGTGCGTACGTAGACGAAATTATTGGGAAATATCAGTGTGGGTTTCGACGTAACAGATCAACCCTTATCCTATTATTCCTCTTGCTTCCAGTTGGAGCATCGGACATCCGTAAAACGCTTCGTTTCGCTTCGTTTCTTAATCTAAAACAGTCGGTAGGACCCCATGGACGGGAGATAAGCCCTTCGCAAGGCCGCTAGCTGACATACACAGTAAACACAGGCTTTCATGCCTTGAGTGGGATTCGAACCCACGATGCCAGTGTTCGAGCGGGCGAAGATATTTCATGCGTTAGACCGCGCGGCCAGTGTGATGCTAATGGGGTGGGACTAAGTCCCTTGTACTGTGGTCAGTTCTGGTCTGTTGTACCAGGCAGCAGACTAACTACTGATTAGATTGTTTTTTTCACATGTCAAATACTGGAGAAAATTACAGTAAAATGGGGCACTACTTAAGGTGTTTATAGACTTCAAGAAAACCACCTGTTCACGAAAGAGAGAAGTGTTTTACAGCATACTCATGGAGTTTGGTATCCCCGTGGAACTAGATAGATTAATTAAAATGTGTTTAAATAGAATGCATAGTAATGCTCGTACATGTGAAGTTTTGTGTGATGCGTCTTGTATTTCCATTGCTTTTCAACTTTGCTTCAGAAGGCGCCTTTAGACGGGTTGAAGAAAACCGGGTAGAATTGAAATTGAATGGGACACAATCAGTTTGTAGTCTGTACTGATGATGTAAACGTGTTGGAGGATAACATGACAATAAAAAGAAACACAGAAGCTCTAATTGAAGCTAGCAAGGAGGTTGGCCTAGAGGTAAACACGGAGAATACAAAGTCTATTTTGCTTTCTCATTACCAGAATTCAGGGTAAAACCATGACAAATACAGCTAATAGAGCCTTTGAAAATCTGGCAAAATTCAAATATTTGGGAGAGACTGGAACACGTCAAAATTGAGAGCAGATAATTTTGGGAATGCTTGCTTCCAGTCTCTGCTATATGAAAACGTAAAGACTAAAACCAGAATTTTCTCTCATGTTGAGGGAATAACACAGACTGGCATACTGAGGGTGTTCTGAGAACAGGACGCTGGGGGAAATTTGAATCGAATGGGGAGGAATTAACAGAAGTATTTCGAAAATATAAGTGTGGGGGCGCTTGTGCTCCTCAACAGATATTATATGGGAGAGCAGATGGGCGGGGATTGCAGCAAGAAAATAAGGTATAAATAATATAGGGGTCTAGACGTTATTTGGGGGAACAGATGGGCTGGGAATGCAGGAAGAATGGGAGGGATAAATAATGTAGGGGCCTAGACAACGTTTTGGTCGGAGGACCTAAATAAAGGGCTGCACTTCGAAGAGTTATGCATAGGTGGGATCACAATGTTAAGACGAGCCTTGGAAGTAATGCGTTGGAGAATTTTAGACCAGTTCGAGCGCGGTTATGAATGTTAGGTTACCGTAAATAGTGGGACATTTCGCTAGCAGTGGCCTCATGTTACTTAGTGAATCCGCACAAAATGCAGAATTTAGGTTTAATTCTGAATTTCCTTTGTACTTCCCAATGTGTTGTACGCGTGTTGACATACTGACCATAGCGGCCTCCGTAGTCTAGGGCTAACGTTCCCACCTCATGACTCGTGGTACGCGGGTTCAAACCCGGCGGAGGTCGTGGAATTTTTAAGGGCGGAAAAATTCAGGGAACAACTCGTAGCTTTACGGCACGTAAAAGAACCTCATATCTCCAAATGAGGTCACTGAGCCAAATTCAAGGACATTTCCCGCCCAACAGTAGTCTCTAACGCCTCTGATAGATGGAGGAAGCATTATAGATACCGCCAAGCCAGTAGAGGCCGAACTCGCTGGCTCGGTCGGGACTGATGGTACGCAGCGATATCGGTAGGGTATAGAGACTGGTAGAATATCATAGAGGGAAGCACAATGGACCAATACTGGTCTAAGTGCATGGGGAAACCCACCCTCTTCAATAACTAACTAAGTAACATACTGACCATAGATTGGATTTTCCTACCTGTAAAACAGTTTTCAACAGAGTCTATATTTGGAATTTGGGACCCCAGTGTGCGTATCGCCGTTTCTGTGAAGACGCCAATGATGCTGTTTAATTTGTACTGTCTCCACAAATTGCTGAAATTAAAACGGTTAAAGCCGTTTTCGAGGAAATATTTTTTTCTTTGCGTTTTTCGTCCCAGTTTTAAGATTCCCTATTTTTTGCAACTAAATGTTCATATCCACCGACCTATGACGGATGAACTCGTAAATGCAGATTATGGATAAAATTCGTACAACAGTTCATGAGTCTCATATTCACAGGCGGAGAGACGGCATTCCAAAGACCACGTGGTTGTCTTTAGGAGGGGGTTCAGAACGTGTAAATCCGTCAAAGCTGAAGATGTACTTTCTTCACGTACACAGTGCTTCCTCGTATGTACTGCATGTAAGAGAAGGTTGAAAGTAAAGTAACGCTGAGATGAAAGCTTCAAAGTTATGAAATTTCGTGTTACCATGACAGTGAATCGTTGAACGTTAACACGTCACGAACAAGCAAGCAGTCATATATATATATATATATTAGTATTAACGTTTTGGTGTGGGTAGAGGAGTAGCGCAACTTGTTGAGTCACTATGCTACAAGCCGGAAGGTCGCGGGTTCGAGTCCTGATGAGATTTTTTTCAGTTGACATCCTTCTAGCCGCATTATGGCCCTGGTGACGACTCAGCTTCCAACAGAAATGAGTACCAGGAATCTTCCTGGGGGGGTAAAAGGCGGCCGGCGCGTAAGGCTGACGTTACCGCCATCTATGAGCCGATTGTCTTAAGAGAAAATGTGGGAACCTCAACATCTCACAACCCTATGGGCCTTCAGGGCCTGTTACAAGGATAACATTGCCTTTTACCTGTGTGTATATGAAGTGAAATATGCTATGTAAAGGGTTGAATACGCGTATTATTATTATTATTATTATTATTATTATTATTATTAGGGAAGGGCGTTAATCGTCGGCTTCGACTCATAATTTGATAACGCGTAGGACTGTAAAGGAACACGGGAAATAGCAGCGGAAGTAAATACTACTACAGCTTGTATTAGAAACGGCGAGACTTTCCTCCGAATTCTGGATGATGTTGCATTAGTTTCCGTAAATATCTTGAACCGATTTCCCTCAGTAATGAAGACGTGTGTTTTCTCTGTCCGTTAGGAACGCAAGCTTTTAAATATTATTTACAAACTTCAAGCTTTGACACTCGAAAGATCCTGCGACCAGTCAACTCGATCAGGGCTTTCTTTGCCGTTCTTTGTCCTACAACAAATTCCACGTCACATGCAGCCCACCCGACGAACATTGGAATTTTACTCTAATTCTTCTGTTGCTAATAACAAAATTAATTCCGATCATGCAGAGTTTTGGTGTCCGTTTCTTTCCGTACAGATTGCGCAAGCCTGCACTTGTAATTAGGTCATGAGTTCAGCTAGAAACTGATATCTACGTAACCACTGGGTGGCTTCTTTTTAAGTGACCAGGCTTCAGACGGTTTTTTCTCACTGTTGAAGTATCGTAATATTCCGAAAGGTTAAAATGCTCTTATTGATGCATGGGGTTAGAGCTCAAGCGGTTAGTCGCTGGCTTCCCATCGCGGCGGCCCGGGTTCGATCACGGGTCCTGTCAAGTGGGATTTGTGGTGGATAAAGTGGTTCTGGGGAAGGTTTTCTCCGAGTACTTCGGTTTCCCCTGCCAATCTTCATTCCACCAATTGCCCCACAGTCACCCTCACCTATCATATGGGGCCGGTACAATAGGCCAGAAGTGGCCGCAGTACAAGGGAACTTAGTCCCACTCCACCAGCAATAAAGATAAAAAGAAAAATTGGGTTAGAGACTTTAACGTTTGTGTGTGTGTGTCGCAAGGTAGTGGATATTGGCTGTCATGTCCCCCCCCCCGACTGTTCTATCGGGTATCTTAAGGAATGCTCAACATTGAGTGTCTTGTAAGATTTGAGGTTTTCACGGCGGTGACTATGAAGAATACAGTCTTCCAGGATGTGGCGCCGTGTATATATTGTGTGAACCGACGTTTCGAAGTAACGTATCGCCTCCATCTTCAGGGTAGAAAAATCCCCGAACGAGGAACCAGCGTGAGCAAGTGGCAGCAGTCTGGAAGCGATACGTTCCTCCGAGACGTCGGTTCGCACAAGATCTACACGACGCCACATCCCACAAGACGGCGTCTTGTTTGTGTAAGTTCCGAAAGTCTACAAGCATCTTAAAACGTATGGCGTGATAGATGACAGGATGACTTGAAATTCAGTACATTGAAATAGTTCTCTGTGACCTGTACGGTTTTGCCGGAAATGTCTGTTTTATACGTTCAGTTACGGACATCATGTTACTTTTTTTATTCCGTATTTACATGAGCACAAAATGTTGTAATGACACAGTTTACATAAATTCTCATGGATATATTACACAGTGAACGCTGTCGCTTGTATATCGCACTTGAATATGGTCAGTGCTGTACTTCAGAATCAGCGTTTCCACAGGTGCCCTCCATTAAGCTCCACACTATTAGGACGTATGGCGGTGGTGGACGTGTAGCTCCCGCCTCTCCCCATAGGTCAGAAGACGGGATGAGGGTCTGCACGGAACGCGCTAATGAGAGATTTTCGGCCCCTTCTGAGGTTCGAACCACTTATCTAGTTACTGTCCTGCCTGTGTGTCCGTACCATAGCTCAAGCAGCTGTTAGTACCCGGCATACCACCGCGACTGCACGGGTTCGATCGCAGGTCTGACCCATGACTTGTGATGGACGAAGCACAGGAGCAGGGTTTTCTCGAAGCACTTTCGTTTCTGCTGCCAGTTCTCATTCCATCAACAGATTCACAATAATAATTCTCATTCAGCACTGGCAGCGTCGTTAAATAAGCAAGAAAAGTAATTTGCTTGCTCAGGTGTCCCAGTCGTGACGTATTTCCGTAGGAAATTAAAACATGGCGGCTGTGACGTCGCGACAGTCGTTTGACGAGATTGACAACTGCAGAATTTTACTGCTTGGTGGGCACCTTTCCCGCAAGAGTTTCTGTCGCATCGTAACAACCACTGATCGGTCGCGTGGCTGTGTGGAAATAGCACCATTCAAATCAAAGGTTGGCTTTGACCCGCTGCAGACACCTTGCGTTGGTTGCAGGCGTTCACCGCAGTGTCTCCAACACCAGAGTTGCCTCATCATTTCAAAGAGCTTAAATTTACAGGTACAGGAAATCTGGGGTGGCCAAGATTTTCTGATAAATAGTGAGTCTCGAACTAAGCCACGTGAGGATAATCGAGGAGCTATTCCAAGGAAATAGCGGCTCCGGTCTAGAAAACCGAGATTAACGGCCGTGGGGATTCGTTGCGCTGGCCACGTGACACCCTCTATCCGCAGAAGTTGGCACTAACTTCGCCGACAAGTGGCGGTCACTCGGTCGGTATAGTACGCTTGCGGACTACATGCCACGGAGTTTTTTTAACAAACTTCACGAAACAAAAACATCAAAAAGAGAAGGGCAACAGGAATTTTCACGTTCAAACACTGGTGTTCCCACAGAGCCGGTCGCTTTGCCTTTATCGCTGCCATGTGCGTCCCAAGGTCAAGATAGTCGTTCAGAAATAAGATTTATTATTTTACGTATGAAGACCTAAAGAAGAGAGACGGCCAGAGTCAAGAGGCGTATGCCAGTCTTGCTGTGGGAGAAGAGTTCCGTGATGTGGAGATCTTCATTTGTGTCATGGATTGTGACACGGTGTGGACATCGATTCAAACTAACATAGAGCTTTCGTGGTACTTTAGTTCCAGTCTTCTGGATTGTGACACCGTATGGGTACCAGAGATTTGGAGGAACATGTCGCCACCACCGTGATGATAGATGTGATTGTCATCTTGTGAAATATGACACCATATAATCTGGTATGTGAGTACCAGTGTTTAAGAGGAATATACTGCCACAATTTTGAGTTTGGTTTTCATTTTAGTCTTCTGAGGTAATGTCATCGTGTAGTTAGCTTGGTTCCAACGTTTGATAGAAACGTGCTGCCTGCACCTTATACCCTGACGATGAAGGTGGTATTTTCCTGCGAAACGCTGTTACCCACCTAGGAGACTACAAAACACCATTACCAAGAACATCTCAGCATCAATCTTCAACGCAGCGAACACCTCACAGCTCTGTCTAGTAAGTAAAATTGTATTCATTCACAAAAGAAACTGAAGACCTTATTTGAGCGGTTCATATTTCAAGAGACCCGTGTTCAGTTCCACGGCCTGGATACATTATGTTGAGGTGTCGATCGCCAAACAATTTCTGCGATTATATCTTCAGGTAGACCATGACAGCTTTCTTCCTTGTCTGAGCTACCTCACTGGCGTTTGTCCCATTTGACGCTTCATGGAAGAGTTGCAGTTGAGACGTTACGTAAAGTACACAACAGACACAGCGAACCAAGAGAGATTAGGTGAACGGAATTTGCAGTTCGCATGAGAGAAATTGTTCCACAGTAATGTTTCAGCCCTTTAAACCATATTAAAATAATCGGAATGTTGTATATGTAATTGCCCCATTGTACACCGATTATTTCCGTAAGAACATTGACAATTTGAACCTTGTAGTAGGGACGTAATGTGTTTCCTGTGAGGTACGAACTGAATTCTTAATATTTAGGTGTAGTTCTGTATTGAAAGGGTGAACGCCTCGCGGCAGTGGACCAGTTAAGATAGAGTGGGAAGAGCAATAATAATAATGTATATGGACTACATGAGTTCTAGTGACAACACAACCGAATAAACTGGTCATACGGCGCAGCTGTCCGCTACATCTGGAGCAGGCTGTGCTATTTGTTGCGCGCTCGCCTTATCACTGGCTTGGCTGCGTAATGGGAAGGAGATGTATGATACGACTTGGGAGCCGTGGCTCGTTGCCAGGACGCTGCCCCTGCACTGTCTCCCCACGTTGCCACGTCTTCTAATTCGCGACACATACCTTGACCTTTTTGCTTGCGGTGGATGCGGCTGTCGGTTGTCACTTGTTACCGAGGCGCCGACGCCATACGTCGTCGAGTGGGGGATGGGAGATTGTGCGCATGCCTGTTACGCTTCGAACAGATTGCTGCTGGAAGCAGTGGGGAGAGAGAAGATGCCAACTTGTCACGCGGATGGCGGATGTAGATATCCCTGCTGAGAGAAATTCAACAAGTCATGAGACATCTGGAATGGCCTGGTTCGCTAACATGTCAGTGCAGAGTGCCGTCGCAAGAGGGCTCACATGAAGTGTTTGTTTGTTTGCTTGCTTGCTTAGGAGGTGTAGCCTTCATCTGCGATGTGACGCTCTGCTTGCTGTTCGAACTTGAAGCTGGAGATAGTTTATTTCTCCGAAACATCGGGACATCTACCGGACTACACGGCGTCATAACCCAGAAGGCGATCACTGCTGTGAGAACCACAAATCTAACAACGTGTACACACTCTTCATACTTTCATTTTACTTGACGTTCTGTGCTTTATGTCTAACTTCGTTTAACAGGCGTAAGGCATTCTTTACAGAGTAATACAGAACACCTGATGTCGTGGTCTATCAAGAATTTTGTATAAAGTTAGTTTTATCCACGTGAAAGTCTTGGAAGTCAGGAAGCCCCTCATAAAATATAGCCGCATTAGGCGAAATATATTCAGGAACATGTTACAGCTTATTGTCGGTATAGAGGGGCTTTAAAGCTGTTTGGGTTCCTGCTTCCACCGCACAGTCTGATCGGGACCTGCAACAGTGTGCACAGCAGTTCTCGGCCTCCTGCAAAGATGTGTACATTTGTGTATTCATTTAGGGGCTCGCGGTATCCCACATTCGAGAACCCTTACCCTGCGTAGTAGGGGTGTCCTCGTGACCATATGTCATACCCCAAAACGCACAGTTTCCTTAACATCTGTTGTTGCAAGTTGGCGATTCAGGTTTTCAGCTGTATCGATCCATAGTCAAGTCCGCTGTGCTTTTAGACCATAAATGGAAAATTTCAGGACGTCACAAACCGTTAATGAGATTTTATAACGAGCCAGCAGTTAGCTTAATGAAGTGCAAAGAACGCCATGGGGAACTTTGTGCTCGACATTGTGGTGTGCTTCGAGTCTAACGGTGGAGACGCGTCCAGTTCGTTTGGTGGGCTCTACTGCAGTCGCTTTCGTTACTCCGAGAAGTCGGACGTATTTGTGAACAGTCTCAGTTTGAAATCTTGAGGAATGAACGTGGTTGCTGTTGCGCATCGCAGGTTTCGCCATCGTCACATGGCCGTCCGCTTGCCGTGGTGGTGATAGAAATTCTTCGTCGTTAACAAAGTAATTATGTAGCTTAATGTTTGCCATTTCCCCCTTGGCACTACAGCCCCAGTGGGCCTAGGCCTACCTCCGTGAACTTCACCGTTCACTTCGGTTTTTCTAGATCTTAGACATTCGGTAGGACTCCTTGGGCGGGTGATCAGCTCGTCGCAAGGCCTCTACCTGTACACAAACACAGAAAAACGCACGCAAATATCCATGCCCTGAGTGGGATTCGAACCCACGATCCCGGCTTCCGAGCGAGCGAAGACAGTGCATGCCTTAGACCGCTCGGCTACCGTGACCGGCAGTGTATAAGAATAATATATAAGAATTCAGTTCGTACCTCACAGGAAACAGAGCCGAACCCACGATCCCGGCTTCCGAGCGAGCGAAGACAATGCACGCCTTAGACCGCTCGGCTACTGTGACCGGCAGTGTATAAGAATAATATATAAGAATTCAGTTTCTACCTCACAGGAAACAGATGCGAACCCACGGTCCCGGCTTCCGAGCGAGCGAAGACAGTGCACGCCTTAGACCACTCGGCGGCTACTGTGGCCGGCAATGTTTGCCATTACCACTGCGAAATTTAAGATTACCGTAGCAACAAATTGTCATGCGTTAACACGTTGAGCGAACGCAAGGTGCGTAGCAAGTCCTGAAGGCGCGAACTCGCTTTGTTTCAGTGTATCTTGTTTATTTTGTGCGTGTGCTGATATTATTTTGATGTGAATATATAAGTTGCACCTGTGCTTAATTAATTAAGCAGTATGTCATGGAGACTTGGGGGATTGGAGGTATAACTCCACCTTTCTTGACCTCGGCACTAGAAGGAGGTGAGTCGTGGGCTCCACGCCCCTGCCACTTTACCCCCAGTACCCATTGGCTAGGAGACTGGATGGGCCTTCATGGCCTGTAGCGTAATTAGTGAAGCACATGGCCAGCTTTGCCTTTTATAAAAGTGTAATATACGAAGGAGACGGTTTACGGTTGAGTATTTGCGTATATTATTCATGGGAAATGGCATTAAACGTCGGCGTCGGTGTATCACTCGGTAACATGCAGGACTGGAAAGGGATATGGGAGAAAGCAGGGGAAGTTAATAGTACGAAGGCTTCTACAACAAATGATGATACTTGTTGAATTGTCGAGATATGAGATGGAAATGCCATACCTTCTTGCCTTGTTCTGTGGAAATTTGTCGGTCGGTTACCGTCTGTGACATGCCGTCTCGAACGAGGGCCCCGAAGGTAGGAAGTGAGATGGGGGCGCGGAAAGAAAACTGAGCTGTTCACGAAACTCTTGAGGCGATCAGATGAGTGAGTTGGTGTTGGCAGGACATGTAGCACAATCCTCTGTAACGTGGACAGCGCACAGTGCCACCGCTGTCAATCGGCAATGCTTCTGAATTTCTTTCCGAAGGTACCATGAGTTGAATCTCGGACGGGACACGTAGGGGCTTCTTGTGGATTGCCTTAAGTCCCTCGAGGTAAGTTTCGGGATTTTGCTCGATCTTAGACCACAACATGGCCGTGCCATAGGTCAGGCGGTTAGCCACCGGCTTCCCACTGCGACAGCACGGGTTGAATCCCAAATCAAGTCGTGTGGGATTTGTGGTGGAAAAAGTGACGATGGGTCAGGTTTTCTCCAAATACTTTGGTTTCTCCTGGCAATTCTTGTTCCACCAAATGCTCCATACACTTGGCCGGTATAATGAGCCCGGTACTGGCCGGCGTACTAAGTGAGCTCAGTCTCATCCCACCTCACGAAACTAAAAAAAGAAACTAGGTCACAGATGCATCCTCCGCGGGTATCTCATACTATTCATCAGGTATCATGCTATGTAGCAGTATAAACGGACACTTCGCAGTGTAACCCCGCTCGCCTCACAAAATGCGGATGGCGTTAATCTGTATCTCCCGATGGCGTTTCCTGTGGAGAAAGGTCTCCAATCGGACTCGCTCTGTGTGCTTAAGATTGCGTGGAGGGCTGAGTGCAGTGGCCACTGTGTGCATAGGGCGGCACAACTCTTCCGCTGTCGCAAGCATTGCGGCCTAACTTTCGCAACGGCCACTGTGTGCTGTCCGTTGCGACACGAGTTGCTCAACCCTCCCTCCATTCTTTGCCCTAAACCACGATATGCATCTGAGCAGAACTTGACCTTTACAGGATCCTGTCTGCTCGCTGGCGGCCATGGATTGTTGTAGTGTGTGTTGTAGCAGACGGAGTAGGAGTGTGACACACACACACACACACACTTCCTATATAAACAACGAAAAAGAACTCCGTGGTTTTTATCCCGTAAGCGAACTATACTGAGTGGTCAGAGTTCTTGGTTACAGATCCAGAAGTGCGGGTTCGATTCCCGGCGCTACCAGATTTTCTGAGAAGTAGTGGGTCTGGAACGGGATCCACTGAGCCTGAAGAGGATAATTGAGGAGCTATTTCAAGGAAACAGCGGCTCCGGTCTAGAAAACCGAAATATAACAGCCGTGGGGATTCGTTGCCCTGACCACGCGACACCTTCAATGCGCTAAAGTTGGAACTAACTTCGGCGACAAGCGACGTTCGCTCGGTCGGTCCTACATAAATAAATTAGTTAATCGTTACATTTATTTGTCCCCCTCATTAATAATTTTGTCGTTAGATTTTAGTTCTGTGTTTGCAGTGAAGATCTTTGTTGTGAATGATCTTCATGCAGTGAAGATCCCTGTTCTGTATTATTATTATGCACAGAAGTTTTCTGTTCTGAATTTTCGTAGAGCAATGAAATTCTGTTTGGCATTATTTTCGTACAATGAATTGTTTTTTTTTTCTTCATGCAGTGATGATCCCTGTTGTTATTGGTGTTCATTTAAATGAAGAACTATGTGACGCGGGTGGAACTGAGGACCTCCCCACAGTAACGGTAGACCACTTAGTTCGGGTCACAGAGTTAAAAGTCCGTTTCAGCTGAGCAGTGTGGAGAATGCGCGCGCACTCAGTGACGTCTAAACAGCTGTTCTCCAGTTGCTGCACCGTTGCGGCAGCGTGGGCCAGCTCTAGTGTCATTTACACATACTGTTCAGCGTGGCTGCACAACTTGTACGGTCTGTCCAAGGTGGAGCCAGCCGTTGTGGGGTGGGAAGATGGCCGGCACTTCTTGCTGCCTAGAGAAATGCCAAAATTGGGACTGACAGTTCGAGGAGGGAGTTTAGTCGTTTAGAGCGCAGTGGTTGTTATATTTACCACCTCCCGGGTCTTGTCAAGTGGGATTTGTGGTGGACAAAGTGGCACTGGGGCAGGTTTTCTCCGAGTGCTTCGGTTTCCCCTGCCAATCTTCATTCCACCAATTGCTCCACAATCACCCTCACCTATCATCTGGGGCTGGTACAATAGGCCAGAAGTAGCCGCACTACAAGGGACTTAGTCCCACCCCACTAGCAATAAAAAAATATATATATATGTAACACCTGCTTGAACATAAAAAGAGTTTTGCATTTTCCTCACAGTGTATTTATGTGTTTCCCATGATTCCCTCAATAAACAGTAACTGAAAACATTAGCCGGCTCGTCTTTCTTATGAAGACTTGGGTGCAGTAGTGTCATCGAAATCACCAGCATTACGGAAGACGAAGTTTCATTACAATGTTCACAAGCGCTCTACTACACTGGCCACTATCCTTAGCTACGTGAATCCAGTCTATAACCTCACGTCCTGTTTATGAGCCATTTTAATATCATATTGTATTTATTCCTGCTTTTTCCAACTGGTGTCTGGCCATCAGATTTTCTCAACAAAATGTTGTATTTCCTGCCTGCTGCAATTGCCTAATTTTTGGCCATATCCCAGAATTTGCCCGGCGTGACGGAAGCGCTTGGTCAGGATAAGAGTACCCCCGCCGAGGATCAGACTCGGCCGCCTACCGAGTTCAAGTCAGCCTGCGATGCCGTCTGAGCCAGCGTACTGGGTTGGTTTTGAAATTTAGGTGTTAGGGTAATATGGAGCATGCTGTGAGACGGACGTGGTTATCGTCTTGTTCTCCTATCTTAGTTTCCCCACTGGCGCCCTTTAAGAGCCTCGACCTGCCGTGTGGAATGCGATGTGTGAACGTGTTAAACTGTGGAATGTTCCACATCCTAAGCCTTCCGTTTGAAATGTTAGGTGTTAGAATTGCGCAGTTTGGTGCAGCTGTCAACATAGTTCGCAGTACGTTACACGTGCAGTTGGTAGCACTGGTGGTGTGACGTGTCACTACCACTCCAGCAGACTCGATTTATAAACATATACCCACAGTTCGAGGCCCAACTTCATGTTATACGTTAGATCGCAGTGCGGCTTTCGAAATCGCGTTAAGTGTGCGCTGCTGTTTCAGTAATTATAGATAGCTCCATAATAGAGACATATGCGAAGAACTGTATGACACATTGGAGCCATCTGTGAGGAACTGTGGAACTCACTCCAAGCAGCAATATGCAGTTGAGACTTCACCTCATGTTCTCTTTCGTTTCAGCAGCAGAAGTTCCTGAAACGGACAGCAGAAGAACTGGACCCTCCCGGAGGATCAGCAGATGCCTTCGAGCCCCCCGCCAAGATCCAATGCACAGGGCCTGGAGGCCAGCAGCAGGAGAACCTGACCAAGTTCTCTGTGGAGATCGTGCAGCAGCTGGAGTTCACCACGTCGGCAGCCAACTCGCAGCCTCAGCAGATCTCCACCAACGTGACGGTGAAGGCCCTCACTAACGCGTCTGTGAAGAGTGATGTGGCGTCCCCGAAGTCGCCGGTCGGAGGACGCGCCAGTGCGGGTGGCACGGCGAATTCCGCAGGCGGAGGGGCTTGTGTGGACATCGGGAACCTTGTGGAGTGCAAACAGGAGCCCGATAGTGAGTTCGTGGACTTGGAACAATGCGCCGCCGCCCTGGAAAAGGACGCGGCCGCAAACGGCGCCAGTTTCCCTGGCTTCTCGGACCTCATCGGCGATGATACGAGCGATGAAATCATTACGTCGGACGCGTTCAAAGATCTCATATCAGAAATCTCGGACTTCCACCCGGAGTTCATGAGAGACTTCGACTTCGAGGATAAGACAGTGGACGGGTTGACAAACGTTAACAGTGCTAGTGGTATGTGCTCAGGTGGACAGTTGAAGGCCGAAGACGACAACAAGGACCTGCACCTGATGGACGTTGTGGTCAAGCACAGTAGTTCCAGTCCGCTAATGGGTGGGAATTCCCAGTACTCGCCCCAGCCCGTGTACGACCCGCAGTCGCTCTCTAAGGCGCGCATGGCCCCGTACCCCCCCGGGCTAGCGGAACTGAGCCCCGCTGCGCAGACCCTCAAGCAGATGGCGGAGCAACACCAACACAAGACGCAGCTGGGAATGAGTTTCAATCCGGCTGGCTCCGCCAGGAACGTCAGATCCCCCTATGGAGAGTTTCAGTTCCCGCCGTCGGGCGGCGGACCTGGCGCTGGGGGCAACACGGGGGCAGCACCACCCTACATGAACAAACAGGTGACCGGGTCGGGCGGAGGGAACAGTTTTGTGAGTAGCGGCCCGCAGCCGGAGCTACTGAAGCAGGAGGTGGTTTTTAGTGCTGCCCAGATGAACGGTCGTCAGACAATGCAGCAGCCCCAGAGCAAGCAGACGGGTTCTGCGGGCAATCCCATGATGGGCACAGGGTACCCCAACCCCCCCAAACAGCAGTATTCGCCCTACGGTAGTCCAGGGTCGTTGCCAAACCACGGTAGTCCCCAATACCTACCCCGGGGCCAGGCGCCCCAAGGAACCCCTCAGCATGTGGGACAGTTTAGCAGTTCCACCCCACCGAGACCGCCGTCCTGCCCCGGTACAGCGAGTCTGCAGATCAACCAGGCGCAGCAGATGCACATCAACCAGCAGGGACAGCAGATACAGGTAACCGCCCTTGAATTTCATTGCGAGCATCATGACAGTTTGACGTTCAGGTGGTTGCGGTATCTGCCGCTGTCGCTACTTCCGTTCGTGAGGGGAAATTACAACTGCATTCTACTGCCTTTGGAATATGTTGCAGCTCATCCTTTTTTAGTTTTTTCGAGTGGGGTGATACTGAGTCCATTTGGCACTGTGGCCACTACTCGCCTACCGTACCAGCCCCAGATGATAGCTGATGGTATTTGTGACAGGGGAAACCGAAGTACTCGAAGAAAACCTGCCCCAGTGCCACTTTGTCCATCACAAATCCCACGTGACCCGACCTGGGCTCGAGCCCGGGCCGCCCCTGTGGGAAACCGGAGGCTAACCGCCTCAATTGTGGCACGGCCCCAGCCCATAGGTACCCCTTGCTAGTGTGTCTTCAAGTAGAGAGGAAGAAGTGTTGAGTACTTTAGATGTTTGATCCGTTATCGCGTGTAGACGTCGCCGTGGCAGCGCCCAGCTTCGCTTGCGATTGTGCTCTTTCGCTTACCCCTTTGGAGCCATACGGCTCAGTCCCGAAACACGGTGAAACAAAACACGGAATCGCCCTTTGATGAAGGACATAAAGAGGGACGCATAATGGGAAAGGACGTGACAGTATTTCATCCTCGAAATTACTATGCGAATTTCGATTAAATTTAATATTGGTGGTACACAGTTGACGTCGGTATAGACGCGTTGGCTCACCATAGTCTCGTATTCACATGGCTCTCAGTTCTCACTTCCGAACATTCTAAAAAATAGTTGCGCAACTAGTACGTATCCTTGTGATCTTAAACGCAGTGGTTACTACATGTAGCACCTGCAGGTTTTCGTAATTAAGACAGCGTGTTTTCTGTGAGGTAGGAACTGAATTTATAGTTATTGTTTCACTGAAGTTCCTGGGAAGACCAATGCGTACGTTGGTGAAGAATATTGAAATGGATCTCGGAGAGATAGGATGGGATTGTATAGATTGGATTGATCTGGCTCCAGATATGGATCACTGGAGGGCTCTTGTGAACACGGTAATGAACCTTGGGGTTCCATAAAATGCTGGAAAGTTCATGAGTAGCCGCACAATTGGCGGCTTCTGAAGAAGGGCTGAGCTCCTTGAGTGAGTTAACTGAACCTCAGGGTTTATAGAGTCAGGTGAGACCTAAAGGGATAGTGACTGCTGCCTACTGGTTACTTAAGTGTGTGTGTTTGGGCGCAGTTCACTGCACACAATTCTCGCGCGTGCGTGTTACAAACAAGCGACAAATCCTTGATGTTTCCATTTACGAGATTTATACCTGCTTTCGTTTTTTCTGCTCTCGGGCCGATGCTCTCTCTCCCAGTGCAAAGAGGTTTTCGCATTCCAGCTCTCCGAGAACGCGGCAAGGAAAGCGCGTGTTACTAATCGCGAGTGACGGCATGTTAGGTCCTCACACGTGACTTAACATCATCTCCTTTCTGATCCCATTGCAGTTCTTTAAGGTAGGCCGCACACCGGCATGCGTCAGTACATCTAACAATCAAGACACGATGTCTGCGACATGACGCAAAGAAAGGAGCACAGTTGAAACGAATGAGATTATGAGAGCAGCGTCACACCGGTCTGAGTCATGATGCTGACGTCAGCTTCATGCTGCAGACACGTGCAGCAAGACTCCGCATGTTCCTTTTCTGTGCGTCAGGACTCAGACATCAGTACTCAAGGAGCAGCACCAGTGTACGTTATCAGCATCACGTCATGTCGTCAGCTAGAGAAGATGTGATGACGCAGACACGGGCTACTTCATTGTGCGGACTTGAGTCTGAATCACGAATGAAGCAAGATTGAAAAGTTTGTCTCATTTCTTGATGCTTCTCTTGACGCAGTTGGTGTGCGGCTGCCCAAAGGTTGTCACTTAATGGAGGTTCTCGTGTTGTTGCACATGCCCGTGATTTGTAAAGGGAATCGAGGAAATCAGCGTTCGGCTACGCATTTCGATGTAGACAAATCCCAGGCTACAGGAGCGCCACAGGTGTGTTGCAGGTCCATCCAGCTTGTATGGGTCTCCGTGGCACGGAAGTTCGTTTGCGTCCATATCCAGGAGTGGCTGCCCGCTCTGGTGCCATATACTCTTCCATTCGGCCGGCTTGGCATACGTATTCGGGAGATACGCGGTTTGAATCTCCGCCGGGCCCCTCTGTATCTTGACTGAGTTTTTCGTGGTTTTCCTCAGCCCCTACAGGCAAGTCATGGATGACATTTCGATTGGACCACGGCCGTTTCCTTCCAAATCCTGCTCAGTTCATCTTTGAGAATGCTTCCAGCAATTTAAGGCTATAAATCTAGATAATGACAGCGTTATGAACTCAAAAAACGTAATGTTGCCATCCATTTCCTGTGCTTCCCATTTTTTTTTTAAGAATTGTGCAACGTTACATTAACGATTTACAGCCAAGTGGTTACTGTATAAATCACCAGCTGCAACACAGTAAACCAGGTGTATTTATGTGTTCCGTGGGGTTCTCACAGTTTATTATGAGTAAGGTAAAAGAAAGGTAAAGTTGTCCCTGTGCTTAACTGATTAAACACTACGCCATGAAGGCGTATGGGGGTGTGGATGTATAGATCCTCATTTTCTTGACCTCGGCACTAGTGTTAGGTGAGTGGTTATCTTCACGCCCCTGCCGCTTTACCCCCGGTACCCATTGGATAGGAGACTGGGTGGGCACCAAACGACGTGGTGAAGAAAAAATTCTTGACCCTACCGGGACTCAAACACCGACCCCTCGGTCGGCCAGCTCATAGCCAGTCGCTATACCGACTGAGCTATCCAGGCTCCTTTGTTTGTAATGAGAATTCACAACTATAATGTGTGGGCAGAATGCAGAGGTTTTATGTATTAAATTCCATGGTATATAGTGGCCACTGGGCTTTAGAGCGTTAATGCCGTATAAGGTTTGTTATACACACACGCACCCTTTGCAAGTTAAGAGTCTTCTCTGAAATCTTATATTCGAACAGGACGAACGAAATGTACAGAACTGATGTGAGACTGTTGAAAGGTCATCGAGAACTCTCATCATGTGTTATATAAGCGTTCGAACTATTAACTTCCTTTCCAGTCCATAATCGAATGATATGTTGACGCGGACGTTTGACGCCATGTCCCACGAATAACAACACAAATAGTCAGTTGTGTATCCTCTCTTTTCTATGTAGTATACTGCACTTGACATCCCACGTCACAGTGTGTCACTGTTCACAGAGTAGAGACGATATAATGAAACGGACTACAGTTTCGTGACGTACTACATAGCCCACGCTCCTGCAACGTGTTGACAGTCGACAATTTGTTGAATTTCATGCTTTCAAAGCTTCTTTATATATTGTTATATTACACCTGAAAGGCGAAAAAGCGGAGCCAAGGGAATGGCCGTTGCTAGGGAGCGGTTCGTTAAACACATCGTCACCGCGACAGAAATGACGTCACGCAACAGTAGGAGACCTGTGTGAAGCTGTGTTGCCATACCTTCAGTGCCACTACAGTGGAACACATGGTTCCTCGTCACCCACATCAGCAGAGGGACGGTGTTTTCTGTTGGGTCCGAGCAGAGGCTGTATGTGGAGAATCGAAACACAAGCCAGTCGGTCCGAGTCTGGAGCGTAGGGGAGCCCAGAGTAGCAAGTCTGGACATAACAGTTGAGAAACAAAATCGCCGGAGGTCGCGGCAGACGGGCGTCCCAGGTGGGGCAAAGGAGCCCCCAACAGTTGGGAAACAAACTCGCCGGAGGTCGTGGCAGACGGGCGTACC
This sequence comes from Cryptotermes secundus, assembly GCF_002891405.2. Lineage (NCBI taxonomy): Eukaryota > Metazoa > Arthropoda > Insecta > Blattodea > Kalotermitidae > Cryptotermes > Cryptotermes secundus. Next base: position 345,559 of record NW_019743676.1, read on the forward strand.
AGGTGGGGCAAAGGAGCCCCCATTGTTGTAAACCGTTGCCTAGTAACGCCGAGTTAGTTATGAGACGGGCGTCTGCGGGAATTATCGCTTTTGCGGCTTATGTGTTTACAACCCCGCGGAGAGGCTGTTAAGGTCAGGTTGGGCCGCTCTTGTCAGTACGCACGAAACACTTCGTGAACGGCCGAACGAATTTTCATGAAATTTCCTATCAGACAATTTTACGAAAAAAAAAAGCGTCGAGTGGTTTCAGTTTGGATTCATATCGGACAATGCCGAACGCTTCACTCGAAGACGTACGTACGAGCATTTCTCTGCGTATCTTGAGCGTAACTCGCTGAATGTTTGTCAGAGCGAAACGTGTTTCGGGTAGGAGATGGAAAGAGGAGCGAAATACACGTTTTGTGTCCTGTACAGTTCTTCATGTAAGTCCTGCTGCTGCTGCTAAGGCTGTTCGTACATTTGCAGAACGCTACATTTAGCAATCATACCATCAGTACGGCGCCCTTCATCGCTACGCCGTATTCTAACTGCCCCCGGTGTTATGCAGCCCTTGATGGCATTCAGGGTCTGCGAGTTATCTCCAAGTAGGGAGTGACCACGAAAGAAAACTATCCCCGAAAGTGATCGTAGTGTCCAGATCCGTTATAATATTTGGATATTTCACTTCTGTTTATTATAATACAACAGCCTACTGCGTTCTCCTGTTTTGTATAGGAATTTGTTAAAGTTACGTAACCTTTCTGGAGCTTAGTCAGAATAGCTACGAGTCTAGAGGGTCAGGGTTTGATTTCCAGTAGGGGCAAGATATTTTTCTGTATTCCTTTGCATCCAGACCGGCTATGGGACACACCCAAACAGTACCGAGGGCTGTTTCCCAGGGGGTAAAATCGTGTTGTGAAGTTAACCACGCATCTCCATCTGGTGCGGAGGTCAACGGTGGAGCTATACCTCCACTCCCAAATACGTCTTCATCCTATGTTACTTACTTATCGACCTGAGCCCTTATTGAGAAGCCGCCAGTTGTGCAGTTAGTAAAGAATTTCCGAGCATTTTGTGGAACCCGAAGGTTCATTATCGTGTTCACAAGAGCCCTCCGCTTGTGTTTCGTGATCCTGCTTACGCATGCGCCGGTGTAGCGCGTCTCATCAGGACGGAAGCAACTCCGTTCACATCCATTCACTGATCACACGATTATTAAGATATATGTAGTCTTAACTACTCACTCCGTGGCCTGTAGTCCGCAAGAGAACTATAGCGACCGCCGCTTGTCGGAGAAATTAGTGCCAAATTTAGTGGCTAGAAGGTGTCGCGTGGTCAGCGCAACGGAGCCCCAACGGCCGTTAATCTCGGTTTTCTATAACGGAGCCGCTATTTCCTTGAAATGGTTCCTCAGTTATCCTCACGAGAGTGAGTGAACCCCGTTCCAGACCCACTACTTGTCACGTAATCTGGTACCGCCGGTAATCGAACCCTGGACCTCTGTATCTGTAGCCAGTAACTCTGACCACTAGAATACAGAGGCGGTCAGCCTGAACTACTGCCAGCGTCCTTAAATAGATAGTAAAAGAGCTGATCCTTAACCTACCTTGACGAAAAGAGGAAACTCTTGCTCCTGTCGGGATTCGAGCCCCTGTCTGACAGTCCCTGAGACCGCTCGGCTGAACCGTACGTGCATTGTGTGCGTGCCAAGATCCAGGCACGTGATTTATGACGTGGCGATTGTGTTGGGTAATGTCACCAGGCGAAGTCCTCCTCACATGTCAGAGGAGGAAAGTGCTCAGTTACAACAACAGTCTCTCTATTGTTCTGTCAGCTCTTCTGCTCGCACCGTGGCGCTCGCGTGTAGTTGTTTGTTGTGAACGCACCAGATGATGGATTGAGTTGGTGGGGACTCTGAAGGAAGGCCAAATGAGAGGCTTGTTTTTAACTCTGTCAGTGAACATGCTGATTGCGTGGGATTGAAGATCCTTCTGTAGACAAACCGTACATTTGAATTGACGAGACACGATCTTTCAGCTGTACTAGAGATTTTTCAATCGTCCGAAAGGGAAAGCTGTAGAAGCGCTGCGCTTAGCGTTGCAGGTTCCCCATGATGTAGTGGACTCGACTTGCGGACTCTGAGAATGGGGACAATACGTTCCTCCGAAATGTCATTGGATTTCTCCCGTACCACACGGTCTTATGCCTAGAAGATGCGATTCTTTGTAGTCACCCCTGCAAGAACCCCAGACCAAACGGGTTGCAATCAATCTGCGGTTTTTTTTTATCAGTTTGCGTGTGCGCGCCCCACCAATGGCGTCTCAATCAGGCCAGTTCATGTATATTTTTTCCCTCCCGCTCCCACTTTGGAGCATAGGGCTGATTTCTAAGTGTCATGATCATTTTACAGACGGTAGGACTCCTTGGACGGGTGATCAGCTCGCCGCAAGGCCTATACCTATACTCAGGACAACACAAACACAGAATAAACGCATACACATACCAAGCATTCATGCTTTGTCTGGGATTCGAACCCACGATCCCGGTTTCCGAGCAAGCGAAGGACAGTACATGGCTTAGACCGCTCAGCTACCGTGACCGGCTGTTCATGTATATAATACATAGAAATTAGTTTATGTCTCGCGGGAAACAAGCGTCTCCATTAAAAGATAAACGGGATAAAGCTATTCGGGGAAACAGTCACAGTTTATTTTGAGAACGACACGGAACACACTACACTGTGTGGGCAGAATTGAAGAGTTCGTTTGGTCGTAAAAGTAGGTGGTATGTGCGGTTACCACTGTAACAGGATAACTTTGTCTCAGACCGTGTTTACCTTGGCGACAGTGTGTGGGTGAGAGGAGTGTGACCTGTGGACCACTGTGTAGTCACAGGTCGAGGAATGTGGATGCTTGTGGAGCACTTGAAGTCTGTTGGTTAATTTTAGAATTCCAGAGAACGCGACTGATTTAATCTGCAGTGCTCATGTCCGGTCGCCCCTTGCCATTAGGCCGCCGGTGTGGCGTCATTGAAAAGTGTGGAAGAGTTTAAGACGTGTGTTAACTGCACCCCGACGAGAGTGCAGTTACACGTGAATATTTTACCTTCAGCAGTTCAGTAACTGAAGCTTACTTTTTTAATTGTTGCATGGGGTGGAACAGATGGGTATGAAGCTTGCGGTGGAATGAGAACCGCTGGTAGAAAACCTGCCTCACTTCTACGTTGTCGGTCTTGACCGTACGTGGGATCGAAGCATGGAAGCCAGCGACTAAACGCCGGACTTGCTGCACGGCCCAGTAATTGAAGTTAACTGTTCCATGTTGAGCATGCAGCCAGTAAGTTCGGCAGAAACGTAACCAGCTTTACTAGATAACGTGGCGCCGACATATTCTAGAGGACACGGATCCTAACAGGCACCGCGGTAGAGACCTCAGATCTCACATGTAAAGGTGGTCAATTAGTGAGATGGATCTTCTGGAAATGTGAGGATATGAGATGGATTGAACTGGCTCAGGATCGTGTCTAGTGGCGGGCTTTCGTGTTAGTGGTGTTGAAGCTTTGGGTTCTGCTATAGAGAGTTAATAAATAAGATGGATGTTAGAAAAATAGGCTGTGAGGTTGATTAAACTGGCTCAGGATCGTGTCCAGTGCCGGGCTTCCGTATTAGCGGAGATGAACCTTCGGGTTCTGATACTAGAGAGTGAGTTCGTAAGATTGGTAAGAGGGAAATAGATTGTGGTGATGTGAGGTCTATGGAACTGGCCCAGGATCGTGTCCAGCGGCGGACTTTGGTTTTGGTCGCGGTGAACCTTCGGGTTCTGCTGCACAGTGACAGTCCGCAGGATTCGGTTATAGTTTTACAATGAACCAATTTGTGCTTCACAGGAGGACAGCTCTTGCAGGGAACTCAAGTGTCCTGTATTATAAGAATCCTGTAGCCACTTTACTGTTGACTGTCCCCATACCGTCTGCCCCATGGTATCAGTATCCATTGTGTGGAGTAGTCGCGACCTCCGCACAGTACCACCCCTCCCTCGGCGTCCCGACGGAGAAGCAAGTGAAAAGGATTGACACTTGTTGCTCTGCAGTTGTTGCTTTGATATTTTCTGCTTTAGATGTCGTGAGGGAGGCGTCTGTCGCGATCTCCGAGCTAAGCCATTTGCCGGTGCGATAAACCCGAGCCCTTGAGGTTTTTTATCCTGCAATTTGTGAAGAGACGTAATTCGCGCAACTCAGGGCGTTGCAAAGTACAAGGTCGCAGAAGGCTGACCACTGCCGTCGGCCCTGTTGAAATCCTGCATCTCTGGAGGAGGTAGCATTACGGTGTCATTGTGATTTTGCTTTGTTTCTTACTGTGTGGTTGTGTCTAACATCACAGACACAGAATGACAGTACAGCCGTTACCTTGCACCTACTTTTTTATGCCTTTCCGAAAACGGCTTGTAAGTCGAGGTCACACTGTAACATGGGGTGTATAGAGGGTTATGTTCATGTAGCACAGGCTCAGACCCATTTCTCAGTACTTTAACCCCTATTACACTGTAATTCTTTAATCACTCACTCACTCACTCACTCACTCTTGGAGCTGAGCCCTTCTTGAGAAGCCGCGAAGTGTGCAGCTTCTCAGGAACTTCCCAGCGTTTTATGGAACCCGAAGGTACATTACCGTGTTCACAAGAGTCCTCCATTGTTCCTTATCCTGAACCATTTCGATCCCATTCTGTGTCTCTAAGATATATTTTAATACTGTTCACCTACCTACTCCTTGGTCTTCCCACTGGTCGCTTTCCATCTGGCTTACCTACCAATGCCCTATGTGCATTCCTCTTCTGTGTTTAACTAATTAAGCACTACGCCGTGAAGACGTATGGGAGAGTGGATCTATTTTTAGCGTCAAGTGACGTAGTGTTATATTTTTGAAGTATTAAAATGTTTAAAAGGAGGAAGTGAATGATTATTTTACCATGTGTCGGTAAGAGTTCTAGCCACCAGAGAATTACAACATGGCGCAGATCCGAAATTCATGTTTCGAGTGCGATAATTCGGAACGTAAGTGCGTATGTGCGTTAATTTAATGGGGTCGTAAGCCCTGACGTTCGGAACTTTGGAAGTCGTAGGTGGGGAGGTTTGCCTGCGCTTTGCACGTAGCACAGACGTTTCGAGTTGATAGTAATTTCACTGTTCCTCATGCGCGAGAGAGGAATGTTGTGAAGGTGAAAAGACTGCGACGAGAATTTGACGGGTTTACACGCCTCGACCGCCTTAGAATATCAGGAAGAAAGGTGTTTGAAATGCTGCCGGTCGTTCTCTTTGTGTCCGTCTTGGTGGCGCCAGAACGAATAGACCGATTCTGTGTATTTTTTGGGTATTTAAGATTTTCTTCGTCATAATTCGAAGCCCGGTGAATATGAGAACTTCAGCTCCAAAAGCAGGGCGTCTTTATATGGGCCCCCGAAAATAAAATCAGAATTACTATTTAAGATTTGAGGCTTTCACGGCGGTGACTATGAAGAAAGCAGTCTTCTGGGATTTGGCACCGTGTATATGTGGTGTTAACCGACGTTTCGGAGGAACGTATCGCCTCCATCTTCAGGGTAGAAGAAAAAGTATAAGAAATCNATTTTTAAGGGCTCCAGCGACTTTGATTAAATTGCAGTAGTTTGCACAGTTTTGCAGTAAACAAAACTGCACAGAGTAATCTTCAAGGATGTAACGGTTACACCCACAGTGAGCCCTAAACGCGAAATATTCAGTTTCAAGCCGGCTCTTCCGGCAGGACGGATTCAGTTCTTGGGTATTCAGCAACCAGCAGTGCTCTAGTGAGCAAAAGTCGATTTTGTTACCAAGGTAACACAGTCAAGGACAATTGTATGTATATTAGTGTTTTGCACCTTTATTTCAGTACTCGTTAGAGGTGCATCAGGCTCGGAGAGTTTGATACTGCTTTGAGGGATTCACTTTGCCAACCACATTGTGTACGCGACGGTTATGAAACAGTCGGCGTTTCGCGTTCCTCGTCCCGTCTTTGAGCAAATTTCCGAACACGAATTCATTACGCACAAATCGATGCCAACACATCCAGTACTTTTTGAGTCTTGGGGTTCATACCTAGATCTATCCATTGTCAACTGCATTTCATACGTCACCCTTATCTTGCTCGTTCGATTACCGAGAGGGTCAATGAGAGTTCTGACTTTCGGAATTGACGGCGTGTAATCCATTGAATGTCAGTGGACGTTTCGAAGGAACGTGTAGCCTTCATCTTCAGGATCGAAGAATGAGCCAAGCAGTAAACCAACTTCAAGTAGGTAGTAAGCACAGACTGATTTGTTGCTTGGCTCATTCTACCCTGAAAATGGAGACAGCGCGTTCCTTCGAAACATCGGTTGACTCAGTGAACTGCACGCCGATATATCCCAGAAGATATAACGCTTCATAATCACCGCTGCGAGAACTTCACAAAGTATCAGAGGATAAGGCTGGGCCACACGAACGCACGAAGTACGTCCATTGTAACGAACGTACTTTATGACGGACGTTGCTGAGGACACCACACAGTTGCAGAATGCGGTGCGTAGTTTTTTGCCTGCAATGGAGCCAGAAGATAGCATAGCATTCGCCTCTTGTTTATTTCTACAACGGACGCATTTTGTGCGCTCGTGTGGCCCCAGTCTAAGACTGCACCCTATGGAGCCAGGGATTAGTTGCCGGTTCGTGCCACGGTTTTGAGACGAATAACAACGTTTTAGGGCGATTCCATCTCAATTCCCTTCCCTCCCCCCCCCAGGTGTTTTGTATACAGTCAGAGACTACAATAACTGGAAGAACACTCAGACTCCGTCCTTTAGTGTCTGCAGCATGGGCAGGACCGGTGTTTCAGAAGTACTCCTTCGCGAAGTGTGCCCTCTGCTGTTCTTCTGTGGTAGGGGCATTCCCATCCCCACAGCGTCCCGACGAGCTCTGTGGCCCACCGCGGAATTTTTTACGGGCATAAAGGCTACGTCCGTTTCCTCCCCAAACCCTATTCACTGTACTCAAATCGGCCTACTATGCCAGTTCCTGCTTCGGAACATAACATATTCTGATCTCGTGTGGCCCCAGATATCACGCAGTTGATACGGAGCAGTAAAATAGTGGAAGAAACGAATAGGCAGGCTCGTGACCCCGGCCCGTCGGTCTCTTGTCGTACTCCCGTGCGTTCTGTGTCTCGAACGGTTGGGTCGACGTGCGGAGCGGGCCTGTCTCCAAGGTGACAGAACACTGCCGCACAGAAGCAACTCACGCGAAAGGAGTAAAGAAAGTGCAAGAGTTGGCAACAGTGGCGTGTGCACGCGGTGGTCTGTCGCGACACTGTGTTCCGCCACGTTGCAAGTGACGATCCTACTGGGTGTGTACAAAGTTTCGTGCTGCATTCTTGCATGTGTTACGCAGGAAATCCTTTATACTTCCAGACACCTAATTTGTCGAAGAAAGCAGTCTTCTGGGATTTGGCACCGTGTATATGTGGTGTTAACCGACGTTCCTCCGAAACGTCGGTTAACACATATACACGGTGCCAAATCCCAGAAGACTGCTTTCTTCATAGTCACCGACGCGAAAGCCTCAAATCTTACATATCCACAACTTATTAGCCATAAAGCTGGGTGTCTTTGAAATTTGGCAAAGGGTTGAGTTCCGTAGTGATTATTTGGATATACTTGCATTTACTACAAATATGTGTCGGGACATTATCTNAAAAGTGTATATCATCAGTTTTTTTGAGAAACTTGACGGAAAGGGAGACGTTCAGACTGTAGGCGCCTCAGCGGGCACACGAGTTAGCGAACGCCTGTGGAAAGCTGTCTCAGTCTTGGTTTAAATGTCTTAATTATTTTGATTAAAACAAAAGTATCTCTGTAAAAGGCTGTGAAGGCCCATAGGGTTGTGAGACGTTGAGGTTCCACATTTACACAATCGGCTCACAGATGGCGGTAAGGTTGTTAGCCCTACGTGCCGGTCGCCCTTTACCCCCCCCCCGACGAAGATTCCTGGTACTCATTTCTTTTAGACGCTGAGTCGACCCTAGGGCCACAGTGCGGCTGGAAGGATTAGGTCAGCTGAAAAATCCACCTGATCGGGACTCGAACCCCGACCTTCCTTACTAAGATTGATTTAATTTGACAGCAACTCTAAAGATAAAGGCATTCCTCCGATATTTGCAAATGTAATTCGTTCCACGAAAACTGATCATAAGGTGAAAATTCTTAAATCGAAAATTAAATTATAATTACGTCATATGTAACAGTCGGCGGACCTATGAACGTAAATTGTTCGTTATAGCGGGATGCCTGTATTAATGTGCTGACTGAATGAAACCCACCGAAATTTGAATATTATTAGTAGTTACAGTAATTTACTTCCATAAATTCTTGAGTAGCCGAGCGGGTGTTAACTTCCAAAGAAGGGCCCTGTTTCCTTTCCTGTGGACCGATCAGCCCCGAAGAAACAGGAGAAAGCGTAAGAGAACTGCGGCTGCGCCTGTTGTTTGTGTGGGTGTGAACTTCCTCTGTTGCAATAGGAAGGAGTAGCTATGAGGGTGTCTGAGATCAGAGCGCTGAGGCGAATATTTGACCATTAAAAGCAACAAGTAAGACGATAGAGAAAATTACATAACGAGAACTTTTTGTGAGCCTACTTTCTAACCAAATACTGGATGAGGTGGGAAGGACGCATAGCACGGATGGCCGAAATCGCAGGCTCGTACACAATTTTGGTCGGTAAACGTGAACGGAAGAGATTTCTTGGACGGTCTTTGCGTGAATATGATGATAATATTAAAATATATCTTTATGTTAACTGGAGTCATCTGGCTCAGGGTTTGGACCAGTGGTGGGCTGTTGTGAACACGGTAATGAACGTCATACTCCTGTAAACGGCGAGAAACCCCTTGGCAGACTGAGCCGCCGCTGGCTCCTCAGGAAGGACTCAACAGTATGGGGATCCTTCGTTTGTTACCTTCAAGAAGTCCGCGTCTCGTGCAAAGCAACGGTGAATAGCGAGGCAAGTACGGGAGCTGTCAGTAGCTCAGGATGTGTAGGTTCGAGTGGTTGGTTCGTTAGTGAATATTGAATTGAAGGAAGTTTGGCAGAAAGCGGTTGTGGGTTAAGTTCACAGAACTCTGCGTTCGCTTGGAGGGTCTGAGGGCCCCCATACACACACAATTTGGCCTCCAGTTCGGTCTGCACAGTTGAAGACTGAAAGGCAAAACTGACGTGTGTGGTTCGGCCGGCCGGCCAATCGTTTGGACTGTTGGCCTGTGGGAAACCCGTCAGTCCGTCAGTTCTGCCTGCAGGACCGTAACACGTGACGTGTGTGACTCAACATTATAGGCTGGAAGACCGTGATTGTGGCATGAAGCCTGCCGCCTTATCTGCGCGTGTATGGGGAGGAAAGGGAGGGGGTAAACTCACAGTTTTGCCTGTAAGGTCGATCGGAAGGCCAAACTGTGTGTGTATGGGCGGCCTGAGTAAAGGCCACAAGGACGGGCGGCCCTACATTTCAACCCGGTACCTCACGGGTACGAAGCAGGGTCACCGCGTCCTCTGTTAACACGTTTAAGCTACAGGAAGCAAATCAAATTCGGCAGAAGTAACGGGAAGGCGAGGAACAGTTCGCAGTCTTCACAGAATGTGAACTTCGGAGCTTCTACAACCGATGATGCCAGAGAGACGTATCTTTTTCGCAACAGTCGACTCATCTATACCGACCGAAGCAATGGAATCTCCATGACTGCCGTTTGTTGTTTGCAGTTAGCAACAACACTGCCTGCTAAATAAAGACAAAGTAAGAACCTTCAGTTCTTTTATTATGTGGGCATATGGACTTGCATGAAGTCCATTGAAATCTGAGCTAGAAGCCACTCGAAACAGTTCTCAGAAACACGTGACCAAACATAACTAATTAGATGACAGTTAGTTAGTTAGTTATTGGAGAGGGTGGGTTTCCCCATGCACTGAGACCTGTATTGGTCCATTTAGCTTTCCTCTATGATTTCTACCAGTCTCTATATCCTACCGGTACTGGTTCTTACCATCAGTCCCGCCCAGCCAGCGAGACCGGCTCTACTAGCTGAGAGGTATCTATAATGCTTCCCCCATCTACCAGAGATATTAGAGACTGCTGTTGGGCGGGAAACGTCCGTTAATTTGGCTCAGTGACCTCCTTTGGAGATACGAGGTTCTTTTACGTGCCGTAAAGCTACGACACGGGACCCTCGGCTTAAAGTCCCTCCCGGAGGACTTGTTCCCTGAATTTTTCCGCCCTTAAAAATTCGACGACCTCCGCCGGGTATTTGAACCCGCGTACTACTAGTCATGAGGTGGGAACGTTACCTCTAGACTACGGAGGCCGCTTAGATGACAGTTAGTAAACAATTCATAAGTTCCTGCACAGCCGTCTGTTCAGCAGGGTCCACATTGGCGAAAAGATATCCATTGCTTACCTCTAGAGAGCAGGGCGTAATTAATGTCATTGTATAAAATTGAACAGGCCGATGTGGCAATGTAGACGTTATTGAGGTTTGCAGTTTTGTCGAAGTTTGTATGAAATGTCCGACGTGCACAGAATTCCTTGTTTCATTTTAGGCTCCAGATTGAATGGTGGTGATACGCACGGCTATTTGCCCTGAACTCTCCCAAACGTGTGAAACAGGCCAAAATTTCAGTACCCTGTGCGGAGGATCAGTGCTGCGGCTATTAATATTGTAGTGTATAATCCAGCTGGGAAATGAATACTTGAGCACATGCTGGAGCCATTTCGGCTTTCAGTTTTGCTCAAGGACCCATTAAGTCGTGTTACATGTTTATTAAGTAGCCTGTAACTACATGCAGAACCTCCTGTGACTTTCAGACACTCTACAGTTCGCGTAGGGCATGTATTTGTATGTTTCGTGTGGTTGTCTGGATAAATAGCGATTTTGTATAAGGTAGGAACTGAATATTTAGGTATTTAGCTTTAGCAGAACTTCACTGCGGCCGGCCTTCTCGACTCAGGTTTTCTCCCTCCCCCCCCCCCCCNCACCTGATTTTAATTAATTCGAATTGAACTCGTTGCTTTTGAGATTTCAAAATGACGTTTGCAAAATTACTCTTCCATCTTCTGCAACTTGCAGTTATCCACATGAACAAATCGTTCCGGAATATACAGACTCGTGAGCCCTGCTCAGGTTCCAGACAACTTCCGGGCATGAAACTGCCCTACCAGGCCGTCGACTTGGCACCTTCCCTCACTTTCACTATCCCTCCCATGGGCATGAAATGGAGCGTGTAGGGAACACGGATGCGCTGATTACACGCATCCGTCCACAGGCTGTTAGCGACTCCATCTCGCAGTGCCCGTGGCCCAACCTCCACTTCTCTGGGAAAGTCCGGATCGCCTTCATAAACTCATCAACCACATGTACGTAGCTTTTCATTTAATAGTAGTGTTTCATTATTACCCCAAAATGGCAAAACTTCCCGTTCTCCCGTTTGTTCCTTGTCGTTGCTACCGTATGAAGCAAGCGTTTGGACGCAGTGAAGCCTACCATATTTAGACCATATTTTTAATGACTCTTCCAGCCCATTCAGAGCCCAGGCCTCTTCTTCATTTCCGTAATCATTTTTCACAGACGGTAGGACACCTCAGACGAGTGATCAGCTCGTCGCAAAGCCGCTATCTAAACACAGGACAACGCATACAAACACCAAACATCCATGCCTTGAGTGTAATTCGAACCCACGATCTCAGCGTCCGGAGCGAAGACAATTCATACCTTAGACCTCGCGGCCACAGTGATCAGCTATTTAGACCATATTTCTTTTTTCCCCTTGGCACTACAGCTCCAGTTTGCCAAGGCCTACCTCCATGAACTTCTCCGTTCACTTCGGTATTTAGACCCTATAGTACATGATTTTTAAAAATGTTTGGGCACTTAAGACCTGCTGTATAGGACATTCATTTGAAGGCTGTGAAATCTGAGTTAGGAATTTTTTTGGACGAAATATTGTTAGCATTATCGAACAAATGTTAGACAAAATGACGCATTTTTCATGGAAGAAGTGTTTGGACACAGTAATGTCATCCTCATAAAATACGTGTTTGGACTCAGTGAGACCTGCGTTGTAAGACAAATCTGACATAGGGAAATATTTGGAAAAAACAAGACTGGCATTTAAAAACAAATGTATGGACAGATATGGCCTTCCTTATAAAACAGTTGTTTGGGGACGATAAGAATTGCCAGACAAAACAATTTTTCGGATACAGTGAGACTTGCCTTATTAAACTAATGTTTGGACAAAAGAAGACCTTGCCGAGAGTTCGGAGACTGTAAGACTTGCCTTATTAAACTAATGTTTTGACAAAATAAGCCCTGGCCGAGAAAATGAAGGTTCAGAGACCGTAAGACTTGTCCACTGAGACAAATGTTTGGACATGTAGTTAGGTACCAACATTCAAGAGAACAACAGCCTCCATCTTCAAAGTAAAATGAGTGCAGACAGAGGAAACATGTTCATCCGGCTCTTAGGTTTCACCTCGTCTACACGGCGTCACATCCCAAAGCACGGAAATGTCCCCAGGTCTCACTGTTGCACCTTCAGGCCAGTCTCATGGGAGTTGTATCGAAGCTAAGAATGGGCCGGACGGACGTTCTACGTTCGATGCGCTTCACCTGCAAGTGTCGCTGTTCTTGAGATATTACAAGAAGAGGGGGGAAGCACCCAGGATCGTTAACGCTCCACGTACCTTTCCCCAGCTTTTAGTTTTGTTAAGTCTAATGCATCTGTTGTCAGCTCGATTAGATTCCTTCCTTTTGATGCGTCTTCAAGGTGTTTGTGTTGCGTAATCTTTCCCCAGTACTCAGCGGTATTGAGTTATTTGCTGACATCGCTGTTGTGTCACTTAGCTGGGCGGTGCGACGCCAGCACTGCATGTGGCACTTGTGGATAACTGTGTGACGACGGACTCTCTCCCCAAACATTGTTGGAAACAGCTGACGAGTACGTCAAAAGTCTGCTTTGACTTTACGGAAAACACTGAGTTTCCAGTATAAAGACAAGTTGGTTCATGATATTTAGAGACATAATCGCTGTTTTAGTTTACTTTCCTCGTTTTGAAAAAAAATGAGGTTGCCTTGCCGTCTGTGTGCCTTTCCTCCCCCCAGACAGATCTTTTGTGTGTGTGTGTGTGTGTATTCATTGCAGCGGGATCGTGTTTACCGAGCCATTGCCTAGCAACGGCCGTCTTCTTACTCCACTATTCCACCTTTCAGGCGTCATATCATATTTCATTAAAATATTGTTGGGCGCGATTTTTTCTGTGCGGTCCATGTTGTATCATACTCTGTGTGCAATGAAGGGAGAGTACTCTTTATCAGAAGGGCAAGCCAGGGAAGCCTGGGAACCTTCGAACAAACGATGCTCTTTCTTCCACGCCACTATAAAATGTCTTCACTTTTCACCTACCCTTCTGCTATACTTTGTACCGCTGTCTCTTCCCGGAAAGGAAAGTAGTCGCTTAGTTCTTCCTAGAACTATTTATTACATATTTGATGGTGTGTTGTTTAACAGCGTCACTAGTTCAGACTGTAGGAGCCGGGGTAGCTCAGTCGGTATAGCGGCTGGTTGCGGGCTGGACGACCGAGGGGTCAGAGTTCGGGTCCCGGCATGGTCAAGAATTTTCACTTCTCTAATTGTCCAGATCGTTCTCTAATCGTCTGGGGTCCACCCAACCTCCTATACAGTGGGTAACGGGGGTAAAGCGGCCGGGGTGTGAAGCTGACCACTTACCTTCAACTAGTGCCGAGATCAAGAAAATATGGATATCTATACATCAATTCCCCTCAGACGTCTTCATGGCGTAGTGCTTAATTAGTTAAGCCCAGGGACTTTACCGTACTAACTCAGGCTGTAGAGCGCCGAGTGAATGAATTGGGAAGGATTTGGAACAAAGCGGTCATGGCCTAATTTAGTCTCAACATTTGCCTAGAGGGACGGAGAGAAACCTCAGAAAAACTGATGCCTCGGCCGAGATTCGAGCCGAGTACCTCCCGAATAGGGTCCCTGTGCGACGCTTGAATGCGGTAACCTTTCCTGTCTCATTGAATAGCTGTGAGCTTGACCCGTGCGGGGATGACCGCGGGACCGCTTCCGCTCCGCACACAGCTCGTTAGCATACATCCATATGTATCGTCAGCTGGAGATCCCAGACAAGAGATACACGTGCTCCCGTCGCTGCTGCTGCAGAACTTTTCCCTCCTCAGGTGGAGGGTTCTTTGAGGTTACAACCCGGCACACGAGGGGTGTACAGCTACTTGCGTGTCTGCACCCAGCAGGCTTCTGCAGCGGTAACCGTTGGCACATAATGCTGGCTTCTTCATCGGCTATCTTGATGAGTTCGTTATTTTTTCCCTCAGTCCCGCCGACGAAATTCTTGAGTAGTTCCTCTGTTAGACTACATTCGCTTCCTTCCAAATCAGCCCTGACGAATCATCCTACCATTTCATGGTCCATATTCTGCATTCTGACAAAAAAACAACTCCGTGGCTTGTAGTCCGCAAGCGAACTATACCGAGTGATCGCCGCTTTCGGCGAAGTTAGTGCCACCTTTTGCGGATAGAGGGTCCCCACGGCCGTTGATCTCGGCTGCACTTTCACAGTGTTGCATCTGAAATTCTCGAGAAGTGACTGTGTGACGGGAGAATTTGACCGACATTTCGAAGCAACGTATTGCCTCCATCTTCAAGGTTGACGAATGAGCCAAGCAAATGGCCAGCAAGAAGAACGAAACATGCAGAACCTCACAACTTGCTACATGACTTAATAACCCACAGTACAGTCACATGAAGCCTAGCAGCAAAATGTAACGTAAAATGGCGATAGTTGTTAGGACTTTCCTTAGCGACACTTACCCCAGCTTCACCTCTGCACCGCAGGAAACTTCATGAATTGTAAATGTGTGTACCCCGTCTGCCTGTAGCACGCCTTCCTGTGTTGAATTGCCCATTGTTTCGTCACAAGCGTCGTTGGTGTGTCGCTGTTGCAACGTTGATCAGGTTTACGCAACCGCCTGTCGGTGCGTCAACGTGCCGTCCGTCACATATGGCATACAGGCAGGCAGGCAGGCAGGTAGGTGTTCTGTTGTTACGTAACTGCTCCCTGTTGTAGCGGTACAAGGCTAGTTACAGATCGGCCGATGTGTTGTGGAGCGCAGTTTACTTTCCTAGAGCGGGTTATCGAAAGGTTCTGATGTTGGATTTTATGAAGAGTATTGTCTCCTGAGATGTGAAGCCGTGTAGTCATGTAGAAATCAACCGACATTTCGAAAGAACTTACAGCCTCGGTCTGTGCTTGTAGCCATTCCATGGTGGTTTCTTAGAGACCCGTGTTGACCTTGAATTTGTTGGCGATGACACGTTTCGGTTTAACATGTAGCCACCATCTTCAGTGTAGAAGCGTAATGTAAGCAGAAAACCAGCAACTTGGCGTCACATCTCAGAACCCTTCGTAACTCTGTGAGAACCCCGGATCTCCGCCGCTCCTCCAGGTGTGGCCGTCCCCGTCTTGCAGGCAAACCCGTGTCGAAACATCTTCGCTGAACTGTGCGCCCTTCGTTCTGCAATGTCGCATTCCAGAATGTGAACCCGGGTTTCGTTGCGAGGGTTCACAGCAATGGCGTGGAGCTTCTGAGCGCTTCGGGCGAGCCCGATCATTGTTCTGCATACACTCGCTCTCTTGCTCATGACGAGCTGATTCCGTAAGCCCCGCCGGTTCGTACGGATTGTCACGTGTCTTTCCGTCCGTAACACGCGCACGTTTCAGCAGTGCTGCCCCTAACACTGTCGAAGATGACTGAAGTGTCTTATTCTCGGTAATAATTAAACGACGCTTCTTCACAGCTGAATGCTTGTGTGTACTCAGTTCATAAGCAGGAATACTTTCTCGAGTCGATCTGACCATGGATGTCATAATTGTACGGTATACGCGTTACGTATAACAACACTGTAAAGGTAAAAGGTGCCGGTCACGGTAGCCAAGCGGTCTAAGGCCTGCACTGTCTTCGCTCGCTCGGAAGCCGGGATCGTGGGTTCGAATCCCACTCAGGGCATGGATGTTTGTGTGCGTTTTTCTGTGTTTGTGTACAGGTAGAGGCCTTGCGACGAGCTGATCACCCGCCCAAGGAGTCCTACCGTATGTCTAAGATCTAGAAAAACCGAAGTGAACGGAGAAGTTAATGGAGGTAGGCCTAGGCCCACTGGGGCTGTAGTGCCAAGGGGGGGGGGAAGGTAAAAGGTAAAGTTCTCTCTTTGCTTAACTAATTAACCACGCATATGGATGAGTGGATGTGTAGATCCACATTTTCTTGGCCTCGGCACTAGTTGGAGATGAGTGGTCAGCTTCATGCCCCTGCCGCTTTACTCCCGAAGAAAGAGCCCCAGGTACCCATTGGATATTAGGTTGGTTGGACCCCAGACCCAGTCTGGACAAAGTAAAGATAACATTCTTGACCCTACCGGAACTCGAACTTGGACCCCTCGGTCGTCCAGCCCGTAGCCAGCCTCTATACCGACTGCGCTATCCCGACTCCGAACTACTGAGAACGTCGTTAAATAAACCGTAAACGAGTAAAAATAAGGAATTCCTGGCCTCACATTCCGGTTTGCTGTGTGCCCCTGTGAACACGGAGACTTACTTGAAGTAGCGGGGTGTTTCCTTCTGTGAGCCTCTACTGTACATGTATGTATTATATGGCTAAGTAATGATGGCCCTTGGTCGGTGTGGCGCTGTTGACTGCGGCCGGGAAATGCAGAGTGGAGTGATGGTTTGCTGCTGCTCCTAGTACGCGTTACAGAGGAGTTCCCCTTCCGCCTTGTTGAAGCGCAAGATATCATTTTTTCAGACTAAGTCACAGTGACCCGTTGCTATGGAGACGGTGTATCATCCAGTGGCAGCTGAGCCAGTGCGACAGTGCGCATGTTGTCTGTCCTAGTGCATTCAGGTCACGGCTGTGCACATCCCAGTCGCCGGTTGCTGCTCGCTTGTGCAGGTTGCAGCGACCATCAAGCGACTGGAACTTTCACTGCCGAAGCGATCGGCTTGTCGGCACGTGACTTTGTGCGAGGTGTCAGGGTGGGCAGTTGGAACGTCGCCTTACAGAGTTACTTGTAGGCTGTGTAAGACTTTTACTCATCGCTGAGCTCTTCTTGAGAAGCTGCCAGTTGTGCAGCTGCACAACTTCCCAGCATTTATGGAACCCGAAGGCTCATTACCGTGTTCACAAGAGCCCTCCGCTGGTACCTGTCTTGACCCAAATCAATCCAATCCATACCGTCGCATCCTTTCTCTAAGATCCACCCTAGAGTGTACAGGGTAGAGAAGTATTTTCTTAAATACTTGTAACGTAGAGATAGCTGAGTTAGTATAGCGAGTGTCTACGGGCTGGACGACAGGTGGGTCGGAGTTCGAGACCCGGCGGCGGGGCAAGAATTTTTCTCTTCTCCACGTCGTCCAGATCAGCTCTGGGGCCCACCCAGCATCCTATCCAGTGGGTATCGGGGGCTCTTTCCCTGTTGGTAAAGCGGCAGGAGCGTGAAGCTGGCCATTCACCTCCGACTAGTACCGATGTCAAGAAAATGTGGATCTATACATCCATTACCCTACGCCTTCATGGCGTAGTGCTTAATTAGTTACGCACAGGAACAGCTTTGCCGTATTGTAACCTGAGGTATTGATACTCATATTTGATGCATTCCCTTCTTTGATTTTGAAATTTCTCACAATACTCCACAGGAAATGCAGATGCCTAGCCTCCCCCCTCCATTGCCGACTCCCATAGTAGGTTGTTCCTATGAAACGCGGTAACAATCTACCAAACTGCATGGCGTCACATCTCAGAAGACTGTGCAATGCCTTGTGAATTACACATCTCGTCGCATGAGCACGCCTCACTCTGGGGAAATGTGGTAAAAGTCTGTACATTTCGGAACTTGCTGAGACGCCCTGCTTGAGATTCTGGTAGTCGCCTAGCAATTCAAGAAATTCGTCCCTTTTATGCAACCTGAAGATGATCAAAACAGCGCCCCACCGGTCCCTTTCGGAAGCCAACGGAATCTAGTCCACGCGTTCCAAATCTGCTTTCCATATTAGCCTTCCATCCATTCTAGATCTCCCAAATAGACATTTCTATTCAGAATTTTGTATATGCTTCATCTCTCACACGCGTGCTACATCCCCGCCCATCAAATCCTACTCTTGACTTGTCTAATATACTCAATATATAGTGAATAGTAGTGACGTCATACAGTGCGGTAGATTTTAAGGACGTTTCGCATCAGGTTCGAAGAGTAACTCTTAGATTGTTACGGAAGCTGTTCTGTGTGTAATTTGCTCCATTCTGTCGTTTCGTCTCTCAAATCTAAATGCTCGCCTGTCACCCCGCTCTCAGGCACCCACAGTCTCTGTCCTTCCCCTACGACCAAGTGCCCTACGCGGAGTGCCAGACCCATGTGTAGCAGGCGAAGAAAGTCCATCAGCATAGGCAGGGAGATCACCTACAGTAGGAGGACGTTGAGAAGTTATGAAGTGCGGTGATGCGAGACACTGTGTATGTCTCATGGATACTTTTACTTTCTCGTGTACGTAGTGGGAGAAAGTATCTTGATCACGANCTAGCAGGCGAAGAAAGTCGATCAGCATAGGCAGGGAGATCACCTGCAGTAGGAGGACGCTGAGAAGTTATGAAGTGCGGTGATGCGAGATTTTACTTTCTCGTGTACGTAGTGGGAGAAAGTATCTTGATCACGAATCGATATCGAGATTTTAACGGATTTACACGTTCTGAGCCCCCCTCCCTGCGGATTACGAAAAAATGGTTTTCGGAATGTGTCCTGTCTGTGCGCATGTGCCAGTCGCTAGCGCCTGCACGATTGAACGGATTTTGACGAAATTCTGTATCAACGTATCCGGCACACGTAAGTGGCCGGTGAGTATGAAAATTATGCTTCTAAAAATAGGGACCCTTCAAGTGAACCCCCAAACAAAATGGCGATCTTCTCGAGAAAACAGTTCCATCTGTTTTGATTACATATGAGCAATTTACGGAGGCCAACTTTCTAAATAAAACTGCATAGGCGGTATTTTCAGGGACGAAGTATGTCCATCCTTACATTACTTCGGACCCTATGCACTTGAACTTAAAGCAGACCACCAGGCCGAGAGCGCTGTTCGGGTGCTGCTCTGAGATTCATTCAGACGAGAATGACGTTGTAAGAATGATACTTAACATGTATAGTTTTGCCAGTACGGCTCTGGCATGTGTATGCTGTACAGCGCCGTTCCATTCTTCCTCTGATTTATCGGGTTAGCTCTTTCTAGCGGTACAGCCTCTGACTTGTATTGAAAGGGCGTTCCTGTCCGACCGTCGTGACTGAGATTTTTAGTAGCATTCCTCAGCCCCTCCAAAGAATTTTTTGGATAGTGCATTAACATGGATCACGACCTCTTCCACATCTTTGCTAATTCGTCATTTATCAGTCATGGGAATTTACCAGTTTTCTCCTTTAAATTTTGAAGGGTATTCCGCGAGTATTTTTAAATGACGTAAAACACGGAAGTTCGAGGTGTTAACTGACGAAATAGTTATCTAGGCAAATGACTGGATCCGTGGGGAATGTTGTTCAGATACCAGTGATCTCTCACTTTCAGAAACCCCAAGGTGAATTGAGCGTTCTGAAGACCCCGCCAAGTTGGACGCCGTGTGCTCCCCACCACCAGCGCCGACGCTAGAGGGTACTGAACCATTCTTTAGTAAAGTTTCGCTTGGGGCAACAGGTCATAGCGCTGCATACCCAAAAATGAAAGTGGCGCCCAGTAATGCTGAGATAAGCTGGAATCCACCCCTTCAGACAGTTGTGACTGGGGCCAAACGGAACGTGTGATTAAACCAAGTGGACGCATTTCAGTTGAATTGGACATTAAATTATTTTATGACATCGCGGACCCCCCACCACGTTGCCAGTGGTGGACGACGCCCGGCTTGCTAACCATGTTTTGTTGTGGTATCTTCAATCTCGCCGTAATACATATGACGCAGTATGTGTACTCCAGTGGAGTACTGCTTTCCAATCTCTTCTTCTCTTCCCCCCTCCTACCCTCTGATTGGTAAACTCCACACGTCTCCGCAGTAAGCGCTAGTCAAGGATGCTGTGCCTTTGCTGCGCAGTGCCAAAAAAAGCGAAGTTTCATAAGGCGACGGTGATCAGCAAACAGAAACAAATGAAGGTATTTACATTGTCTTGTCTTCTTGGAATCCGATGCCATGGGTGGCTGCTTGGGTTGGGTTCGTCCTACTGAATGCCTAGCGCTCGAGCTCCCAGTAGCTCAGTGACTGTATGACTACTCGAAGATCTGGACGGTGGCAGAGGAACACTTCCTTCTCTTCTCCACAGCGCCTGGACCCAGCATGCCATCCAGTGGATACCTACCGGGGGCTTTTTCACCGGGATAAAGGGGTGGGGCGTACAATTAACCACTCACCTCCATCTGTTACTGAGGTTACGAATGTCTGGATTTGTACATCAACACCCTCCATACGTCTTCATGGTGTCGGGGGTATCTGCGGGGATACAACGAGCTGTTACTCAGGTAGCGTTAGAACGTAGTGTCATGCAGTCGGGGGGCCACAGTTCGCGGATGTGATTCAAATTACGTAACACGCTGTGTCGTATGGAATGGCGACGGTCGCTAACTTCACTGCGTTTGCAGTTCACTTGTAAATCCGTCACTCGCTCCGTGCATGGCTGCTTGCTTGCTTATGGAGCTGAGCCCTTGGGGAGAAGCCAGATCTGCAGCAGCTCAAAAATTTCCCAGCATTTTATGGTACCCGAAGGTTCATTACCGTGTTCACAAGAGCCCTCCACTGGTCCCTATCCAGAGCCAGAACAATCCAATTCGTACCATCCCATCCTTCTCCATTCGTACTACATGCCCTGCCCACCCCACCCTCCTTGACTTGATCATTCTAATTATAGGTGCGTGGCTGCTTCCTTGTCGAAATTCGCAAGAGAAAGGCAACAAACTTAGATCAAGAATATTATATTTAAGCATCCTGTTACACTCACACAGTATATGAGACAAATTCCATCTTAATTGCAACAATTTAATTGTAGTTCTTTCTTCTTTCCTTCCTCTACACTACATGTTTCGGCCCTAAATGGCCATCATCAGGTGTATATTCTTACGTAGCTGCTACACTGCCCATAGTTTAAAATCACCAGTCTTTCCAAATGTATGTATAAAATCTTTGTTAACCTACACACGTCAATTTGATTTCCAAAATTGGCACTTTTTAAAACTTCGATTCAAATTAAAATGTCTTCAAATTTTCCGTTCTTTTTCGTTTTCCAAATTTTAAAAATTAAAATTCCTCGGGGTACTCGCCCTATGTCTGTAGTGCTGCAGCGGCCACTTCTTGTTTTATCGCTGTTCAGGTATTGTTCTGTGTAGGCTCTCTGTGCGCGTGCCGCTGCCTATCTTTAATACGTGTGCAAATTTTGGAAATCAAATTGACGTGTGTAGGTTAACAAAGATTTTATACATACATACATACAATTGGAAAGACTGGTGTTTTTAAATTTTAAACCACAGCCAGTGTAGCAGCTGCGTAAGAATATACACCTGATGATGGCCATTTAGGGCCGAAACATGTAGTGTAGAGGAAGGAAAGAAGAAAGAACTACAGTTAAATTGTTGCACTTAAGACGGAGTTTGTCTCATATATTAGATCAAGAAATTTAAATTTAGTCATGGAATTGGGAAGAGAGGTTTTGAGTGTGGATTCTAATCTCAACCGAAGACTCTGCCGCAGTATTTGCACTTCGCCCCAACAGCAGTGGCAACCGCACACGTTGACGGGAGCACGGGCCCCATTTCGTAACATCTAGAAAGATTCCTGGGGGCTAGAGGGCGGCTAGCGCGTAAGGATGACAACCTTACCGCCATCTGTGAGCCGATTGTCTAAAGAAAATGTGGGAGCCTCGACGTCTCACAACCCTATGGGCCTTTACGGCGTGTTACAGGTATAGCTTTACCCTTCACATTTCGGTGTTGTTTATTAGGTGCTTCGTAGAAAACGGGAAACAGATAAGTTACACGTGTATGTGTATGCACTCTTAGGTAAACATCCATGGCCACAGCACATAAAAGAGTACACACACGATTGGTACTGTCTTGTTTAACGTCGCTCTTTGAAGTGCGCAAATTATGTGCCGTGAAATGACATCATGATTATATGAATAATGAATTTAAGTTCTCTCTACAGTATGAAACTGCATTATCTAAACTAACTCACTACTCCATGGAAGTAATTCCTTCTTGAGAAGCTGGTGGTTGCTGCCACGCATGAATTTCCCAAACAGTTTATGGAACGCGAAGGTTCATTGCCGTGTTCACAAGAGCCCTCCGCTGGTCCTTATCTTTAACCAGACAAATGGTGCCCGTGTCGTAGCTTTACGGCACGTAAAAGAACTTCATGTCCCAAGGGGACCACTGAGCCAAATTCAGGACATTTCCCGCCCAACAGTAGTCTCTAACGCCTCTGGTAGATGGGGGAAGCATCGAGATACCGCTGAGTCAGTAGAGGCCGAACTCGCTGGCTGAGTCGGGACTGATGGCACGCACCAGTACCGGTAAGGAATAGAGACTGGAAGAATATCATAGGGGGACGCACAATGGACCAACAGTTGGTCTAAGTGCATGGGGAAAGGCACCCTCTCCAATACAATACAATAACCAGACAGATCCAGCCCATATCATCCCATTTCTGTAAGTTCCATCTTAATTTAATTCTCCGTACTGTTCAAGTCCCGATGAGGTCATTGGATTTTTTTCAATTGACCTAATCCTTCCAGCTGTACTGTGGCCCTGGGGTTGACTCAGCCTCTAACAGAAATGAGTACCAGGAATTAATTAAATAATTTTCATGGGGAGTAAAAGCGCGGCCGGCGCGAAAGGCTGACAACCTTACCGCCATCTTTGAGCCGATTGTCTAGATAATGTGGGACTCTCAACGTCTCACAATCCTCTGGGCCTTCACGGCCTGTTGCAGGGATACCTTTACTTACTTATTATTATTGTTGTTATTGTGTGCAGTAACTTAGTTACATGTTGCGAGCTTTTTCGTCACACCAAGGCTGCAATACACACTAATTCTCGCGATCTGCCTTTGTTATTTTTATTAGCGCCGTGTCTAAAGGCTAGAGTGTGTTTATAAAGCCATCTGACTGTATACTCGGCTGTAGTGGCCCATTCAGTTCTGAAGCGTCTGCCTCAGACAGTACGAGGTATATGCATTGATGTTGTTGGTACTTTGGGTGTGATCTCGGGATCACGCAGAATGTAACGTACTAAGGCGCGGTTCAGTGAACATAACAGTTTCGCTGGTTTGGTTTAAGTTGAATTATCCAGACGGTGTTCATTTCAGCTTCCATCTAACGTTAAATGAAACAAAGTCATGAGGAAGGGGTCGTGGTCTACTCCAAAGTATTAATCCGCTAGTCCACACACAGCCCACCAGAAAACACACAACTGAGGAACCATTCACGAAAAACAGAGGACAAGAAGGAACACCGCGATACATAATACATCATGTTACATCGTTCTAACTTAACGCGGTAGCATAGTGGTTTGAGGCACTATGCTAAAAGCCGGAAGGTCGCGGGTTCGAGCCCCGATGAGGTGGATTTTGTTTAATTGACATTTTTTCCAGCCGCATTATGGCCCTGTGGTCGACTCAGCCTCTAACAGAAATGAGTACCAGGGATGTTCCTGGGGGTAAAGGGCTGCCGGCGCATAAGGTTGACAACCTTACCGCCATCTGTGAGCCGACTGCTTATTTCGCTTAGTGGGGGGTGGAGTCCAACTGGGTCCACTCGGCACGGCGGCCACTGATTGGCCTATTGTAGCCTGCCCCGGGTGATTATGATGATGGAGAATTTGGTGGAATGAAGATTGGCAGAGGAAACCGAAGTACTCGGAGAAAACCCGCCCCAGTACCACTTTGTCCACCAAAATTCCCACTTGACCGAACCCGGGCCGCCGCGGTGGGAAGCCAGCGAATAACCGCTTGAGCTATGGCGCGGCCCAACCGACTGTCTAGAGAAAATATGGGAGCCTCGACGTCTCAAAACCCCTGGGCCTTCATGGCATTTTACAGGGATAGCTTTACCTCTTCTAACTTGTTTTCAAGTTATTTAACACGGACTAGTTTGGTCTTTAAAATAATAAAAACTTCGGGGCATAAGCCGTCGCGGAGTAAACAATATTACAATACGGTATAACATTTTACGCAAGTCATCCCATGTGCATGATGATGTCCCTGCGTGGCCGAAACATGCGAGTTTACATGAGCGCATGGACTGGTGATTCCACATACTTGTATAATCTGTGCTATTGTAGTGAAAACTCTATGTATGTAAGGTAAGATAAAGTCGTTCCTTTGCTTAATTGATTAAGCATTTTGACATGAAGACGGTTGGGGAATGGAGTTGGATGATGAGCTTCACGCTCTTTGCGCTTTACCCCCCTGGGAAAGAGCCCCCTCTACCCATTGAATAGGAAGTGCGGTTGCCCTGGAGCCGGTATTAATATGTGAAGAAAACATATTCCTCCCCCCGCGCCAGGAATCGAACCCCCACCGTCCAACACGTAGTCCGTCGCTGTACTGACTCAGATGTAATCGCTCATGAACGAATGAAGTAGGGTTCTAAAATACAGTATTAATTATCCGGCATTAGGGGCCGTGTCATAGCCCATGTAGGTTCTGGGGTGAGGGAAGTGGCCCTAAAATAGGCTTTCTTTTTAAGTATTTCGGTTTCCTGTGCAGATTTTCTTCCGTAGTTGGCACAGTAGCCCATTAGTAGCCTAAGCAGGAAAGCACTGTCTCACCTCACCCCAGGAGTATGATAAAGAAAGACAATCTCATGGAGAGGCTGAGAAAGAACGTGACAGTCAGGATAGCCCACAGACGAGTACAAAGACAGCGTTTCGAACTCCCTAAATATTTATCGGAGGGACAGATATTTCGGGCAAAAGTCGAAGAGAAAAGCGGGCGTGTGTTCCGAACACTTGCACGCATGTTGCTTCGTGCCGATGTGCGCGCGCGCGCACTTCATATCCCGGGAACTTATGGAACTGCATTACGAAATTTCAGCAACAGAGGTGGGATTTACTGTGATGTGTTGACGAAACTGACAGTGATACAGCGAATTGTTTATGGGCGTCGTTTAACATAATCTGAAGGCGAGGCCCCGTAATTTATTACGTATTCTTAGCGCACAACCCAGCATTCGATTTGAGTCCTTTCGTCGTCACTGTTGTGTCAAGGTTTTCTGACGTCATGAGCATTTAATTTGCGTTGCTTCGTTAGCCTTTTTAAGTCCAATGGAGAGAGGGGAGGAGCGTAAAGGATGTTACCTGGGGCCTGAGAATTGTGTGTTAATTGACGTTTGGACGCAGGATTTGTTACCCATCATAACGAAGGGCAGGAAGGAATTTTAGAAATGAAGAGGAAGAGAGACAAACTATATTTTGGGATAAGTTAGAAGTAGTAGCTTGGGCGAAGTTTTTATTTTCTGATTAATAGTGGGTTATATTAGAAAACGACGATTTGGTGACATTGAGAGCAAACGGTTTTTCGTGATTCCTTTGTCGCCTGAAGTGCGATTTCCTCTTGTATCTCCGCCCGAGGCGGTTTATTGAATTTGGATTCAGTTTAATCATATTAAATATGCAAAGGTGAAGCTGTCCCTGTAACAGGCCCTGAAGGCCCAGAGGATTGTGAGACGTTGAGGCTCGCACATTTTCTCTGGACAATCGGCTAACAGATGGCGGTAAGGTTGTCAGCCTTACGCGCCAGCTGCCTTTTTCCCTCCAGGAAGATCCCTGGTACTCATTTCTGTTAGAGGCTGAGTCGACCCCAGGGCCATAGTGTGGCTGGAAGGATTAGGTAAATTGACAAAATTCACATCATGGGGACTCGAACCCGCGACCTTCCGGATTGTAACATAGTGCCTCAAGCAACCACGCTACCGCGTGCCCCCTATTATTTATATATATATCAATCGTAGTAATATTATCTGTTAATTTCTTTGGTATTGTTTAGTTTGTACCTCCGTTCATTGTGCGTTTCCGCTGCCGAGATCCACAGGTGTGCCAGTACTTGCTGCAGTGTACCGAGAGAAGAGAAGAGTGACGGTGGTGCAAGATACCGCTGCACCAACCCGCTTGCTCTCTGGTGGTTTGAGTTGAGATCAAAGGCTGATGTTGCTGCTGTCCATGTTGTGGGCTTCCGGTTTGTGACGACATGTACTTTGGTAAAATGAACGGCTCCCTATGTTTTAAGGGTAAAAGAAACGGTACTCTGAAGATGGTGTACTTTTCCCAATGACGTTGTTATTCAGCGTACTAGACTGCACGGTTTGAACCTAGACCATCATATAAATCATCACCATTTGCAAACCAGCAGTCTCACATTGTTGTCAGATTTTTCTGGTAACTAGTTTGTTTTTATTGATAGACATGTTTTGGTGCGATATATCAGGGCCACAGGGCACTCCGCACTGTAGGCACATGCTTTTATGTATTAGACTGACCTTGATTACGTCACCTTGTAAGCGAAATTGGTTGCTGATTATCAGGAAATATAGGAAATCAGTCAGACCGATAAATGTCAAGTTGGGGCCCAGGATGGCCATATTGTTTCCTGAAGATGCCGTACGTGCAGTTTGATTTAGGGCAACGGTCTCCATTTTCAATAAAAGGAAACGCTTTTTTTTTGCGGGCTATTTAAAGTTTTTTATTTTGAGCAGGAATGTTCAGATTTGCTGAGCACCGGCCCGTTATAACGAATCCGAATAAGCCAGGCGCGCATGCTTACTGGCACTATAGCAAACACATTTCGTAATCACCGGTGCTGAAAACGTGTAATCCGTCAAGCGTGTCGGGATCTGTTCCTTTCAGGATCACGGTACTTTCTCTTGCGCGGTATGCTACGTGTATGAACAGTAAAAATATGGCGAGAAAGTCCTGTGACCGAAGGGCCCCGACGTGCCCCTCTACTTTCTTTTTTTCTGAAAATTTCATCACAATACCCTCGTACCCCGTGTGGAGGCGAGGTCGAATACCTCCACCGTAGCCCTGTGAGTCGTCGGAGGCGACGAAAATGGACGTCCCGAAACTGAGACAGTAAAGTATCGCCAGTCGACGGGACTGTGACTCGAGAATGACTGCGCTGACGAGCACCAGCAGCAGCAGTAAACGACAGACCCTTCCTCTCGTCGGAGAGAGCTCCCCGCAACTGTCTGACTAATAAAAACCTGGTCATGAGCCCCAGATGGGTGCTTTATTCCAAGAGAGACTGGCCGAATGACCGTCGGTTGTAACATAGACTCAGACACCCTCGTTTTGTTACGTTGCATACCTCCCCGGCGGAGGGGCACGCGGTAGCGTAGTGGTTAAGGCACTATGCTAAAAGTCGGAAGGTCGCGGGTTCAAATACCGATGAGGTCATTGGATTTTTTTCAATTGACCTAATCCTTCCGGCCGCACTATGCCCCTGGGGTTCACTCCGCCTCTTAACAGAAATGAGTACCAGGAATTAAATAATTTTCCTGGGGAGTAAAGCGCGGCCGGCGCGTAGGGCTAAAAACCTTACCGCCATCTTCGAGCCGATTGTCTAGATAGTGTGAGACCCTTAACGGTTCACAACCCTGTGGGCCTTCATAGCTTGTTACAGGGATAGCTTTACTTTTACTTTTTACCTCCCCGGCGTCTTTTTTATTACAGATTACTGAATTAGCTTGTATCATTTGATATAACAGATAGAAACTGACCCCTGCAGAAAATATATGCAGAGATGTGACACGAACCTGGGTTGCCCGGCAACCCGCCAACCTGACCCTCTCGTCGGAGACACCGAGGTACCGAGACCTCAGTGTCCCTATTGCATGGCTAATTAGTTATCACTGTTGTCATTAACAATATTGGACGTGTGAGGGGGTGGCCGGGTATTGATTCTCGGGTCAGGGGCCGAAGCCACCCCTTTCGGCTGTGGAGCGACGCTAGGCGGCTGCCTGACTGTTCAGCGGCGTCACTGCTCAGTGATGGGCGCCTTCCCGGGGAAACTGCTGTTACAGCTTTGGCCCATTTTTTTTTTTCGTTTAAAAATGGCGATATTTTGTATCGTGGCCCAGTGGGTTGGCTTAGCGGTGAAGCTTTAGCCATGTACGAGTAGTCGGGAGGTGCCCGGTTTGAATCTCGTCCTGGATACTACCTATACTGACTGGTTTTCCTCAGTCCTTCAAGTAAGTTACTGGGATAGTACCTCGATTACTTTCTTATGTGTCCCTCAGGCCGAGGGCACACCAAGGAAACTGGCAACCACGATTTACGAGAATTGTTATCAGCCAGAGTTTAACACGTGTTACTGAATGGAGCAGCGCAAATTGAGGAACTGGCGGTTGCGTTGTGTTTGTCAGTTTCCTTTGTGTATCCTCGTCTTTACAGTTCATGACTCGTCAGTCCAATCCTAGCACCCGAAACTCTGACCTAGCAACAGATAGCGTCGTTAAATGAGAAAGAAAGCAATTCTGACCGAGTTATCTGTGTTTCTGGCGTTCCGGACTCTTTTCCAGGAATCAGTGAGAGGGAGTGCAACCCCTCGCTCAGTTCTGAGAATCATTTGACAGGAATCTCAAGCCGTGAGTGTACTCAACATGACAGAGCCCTCGCATTATGGAAGGGAGGTACGAGTTAGAGGAGCCCACAATGTTCCTGTCACAGCCTCGTTTTCTAGTTCACTGAATTCCGGGAATAATATCAAGCCGCAAATGCATCCCACTTAACGGCTAGCCCTTGCTGAGTCGGATGTATGTGTTCTTCGAACCTGCGATCCCGGAATTCATTTGGGCTAGGGCTGTACCGACGCTTATCTTCAAGTAAACCCATAACAAAGAAAGAAGGCAAAGCTACCCCTGTAACAGGCCATGGAGGACCATAGGGTCGTGAGACGTTGAGGGTCCCACATTCTCTAGACAATCGGCTCACAGATGGCGGCAAGGTTGCAACCTTATGCACCTACCGCCCTTTACCCCTAGGAAGATTCCTGGTACTCATTTCTGTTAGAGGCTGGGTCGAACCCAGGGCCATAGTGC
Organism: Cryptotermes secundus; assembly: GCF_002891405.2. NCBI lineage: Eukaryota > Metazoa > Arthropoda > Insecta > Blattodea > Kalotermitidae > Cryptotermes > Cryptotermes secundus. The sequence goes on from NW_019743676.1 coordinate 374,762, forward strand.
GGCTGGAAGGATTAGATGAACTGAAAAGAAAAATCCACCTCATTGGGACTCGAACCAACGACCTTCCGGCTTGTGGCATAGTGCCTCACCCAACTACATTACCGCATGTCCTTTCTAGTAAACCCATATGTTTATAAATCTGCAGGTGCCGTACGATGAGTCGGTAGAGATGGAGTAGACTACACGATGTCTCGCTCCATAAGACAGTAATCTTCACTGTGACCACGATGCGAACCTCAGATCTCGTCAGGTGTGCAAACCGCGAGATGTGTGGTGTATTGTAGGGAATGTTGATCTCTGAACATGCACCGAGAAATTTGGGGTAGCGGAAATGCCATGGATTTCCATTTGGAAATGTCCTCTGTTGCAATTTCCGCCGGACACAGGCTATTCTAACAGATGCTCCATTTTTCTCAGTCTATCCGGGCCTACATAGGACCTCGATTAGTTCATGACTACTTCCTTCCAAGTCATAGTCATTAATCACCAGTCGTTCCATCATTCGAGTCCAGATTCGTAAAGTGAACCACAGGCAAATCTCGGAACGCGATATAATTCACCCTCATGCTTTCCGAACAGTCGTGCCGCGGAAACGTACGCACTTCGCGTGGTTACCACATTGCAGTCTATGCAACAGGCTCTCTCATAGCGCAATTGCTGCAATGCGGGATAACAGCAAACTGATAGGCCTATGTACACCTTTCTGTACTGATCACCGAGCCTGGCGTTGGACAGATGGTGTCGCGTGTACAAGCGACTGTAGGCTGAGTTTGGATTAGTGAATAGATATATTGACCATTTACATGTTGTAACTACAAATAACTAACACTGTTCCTGATTTCCGCACTACAAATCCACGCTAAGTCTTCTCAGTCTGCTTTCACAAGTCTTTGCTTGGTAACAGCTCTCAACAAAGGCGATTCCTCTGCAGTGTTACCACTAGACGCTTCCTGGTAACGAATCTTAACAATGGAAATTCTTCAACTTCCATTGCCCTCTGGTTAACACCCCACAGCTAAACCCTCCAGTGAACTCTAGCACTGATTGTCTTCAAGATAACTCTTCTGCACGGACCACGCAGAAAACTGTCTCTGTTGCCAAGGCGTCTTAACCGCGCTGTGCATAGCAACGGTCGCGGCGTGGACCACATAGAAAACACCGCTATTCTATTGTTGCGCGTGTTCGTGGGAACATGTTTACCAACCAGTCGTTCTGTTGTTGCGGGTGTACATAGCAACACCCGCTGTTTACAGTGTTACTGCTTAGCAACGGGTCTGTACGCCATAGTATGTACCGAAACTTTTAACATAAAGGATAGGAAGGAAGGAAGAAGGAAAGGAATGGCGGTAAGAAGGACAAATGAAGAAGATTGAGGTGGAATAAGGGAGAGAATGGGAGAGGAGATAGACACAAAAGTTTAAAAGAATCGTCTGCTGAACAACAGTCGATTTCGTCGCGGCCAAGTGTATACTAGGAATTTGCGTGCAGTGCACCGCTGTATCAGGTATTGGAAGTCTACGCGGTCACTTGCGGGTTAAATTTGATTGTGGTTCGCGTCAGTAATGTATAACTCGTTTCTCGCAGAAACGCTCATAGTTAGACAAGGCGCGTAACGAACTACCGGCATGTAGATGTTATGAAAGCCCGTATACCTGTATTTTATTTGAAACATTTTCTGAAATTGTGAACGTTTTACAAAACACGGCAGAAGTATCGCGAATGAAGGTCCCTTGCCTGTTAAGTGATTTGATTTTCATTATTATAAGTCGTTGGACAACGAATGGATCAGGAAATATACGCTTACTGTTCCATCATTTCCTGGTGATGTAGACATCGGCAGTCTTTGAAGCCAGGGATTGCCATGGTAGATCCTGTCACTTTTCTCGCCCTAAGGATTTAAATGTTGTGACGTACATAGCCACTGCTAGGTAACGTACCAGTAAACAATACAGGCTGTGTTTTCAATGGGGTCCTTGCCGAGTTGTTATAAACGGACGAAGAAGGCCGCTTGAAGAGTAAAGGCATAGTAGTCGAGTTGGAGGCGCCATCCTGCAGGGATATGAGCTTAGAATTGAGTCAAGTCTTCGGAACTGCTAGCCGTAGAATAATGGCAAGAAAGGAGTGTGATTTGAAGTGCCAATGAGACTATGATAAATCCGTTGCCAGGATACGACTAGTGAAGACTGATAATCGTAGTGCGTGTGTAACGGTGAACTGGGAAGTGTAGATAGCGATAGCACTGTATTGCCTGTGAACCCCGATCTGTGTGAAGGTATATCACCCCTAAACGCGTCACGGTATATAGAGGGTGTTTTACGACTTTAGGGCATAACTGCAGGAGGTGATTTCCTAGGTCTTTGTGATCAAAAAAGCTCATATAAACATGTGTCCGATTTTGGACGGTTACGGACTTATGACCGTTTTTTTCATTCCCGTACACTTCCTCGTGTGAACCGCGTCTGTCAGCTGGCGGGTCGCTATTTTTAGCCAGCTACAGACAGCGTTCTCGTTATCTCGACACTTGAGAGGGCGGTTCACAGCCTAGCGGCAGCGTGTGTTGCGGCCGGCGGTGGCATTTTCGAAATTCAGCTTTAAGCACCAATAAATTCAAACTAAAGGTAATTTCACGAAGTTAACTTTACATTCATACTTTAAATGTATCATGTATTATGCTGGTTTATTATTTTGTTCCGTTTATTGTCAGTAATCGTTACCTTCTATTCTGAGTTTAAAACGGTCGTAACTCCGTAACCGTCCAAAATCGGACACATGTTTATATGAGCTTTTTTGATCACAAATGCCTAGGAAATCACCTCCTGCAGTTGTGCCCTAAAGTCGTGAAACATTCTGTATATACTGTCACGTGACGTAAGTCAGTCTAGAAGCAGAGGACCCGAGGCGGCCGTGTATGCTACATTCCAGCTGCATAGCGTCCCCATTATGTTTATTGCGACAGCGACCTTGGGGAATGTGACGTCATATCGTGTGATAACATTATTACTGGCTTTTCAAAGAACATACTGTCGCCCTCGCCACCGTCTGGGCTTACATCCACTCGCTGATGACTTCAGTGGCTGAATGAAATTTCTGGTTCTGCTACCAGAGAGTTGTGAGGACGGCAGTCGGATGCAGCTAGCTCAGGATCGTGTCTCATGGCGGGCTTTGGTAATATAGGCGCTGTAGCCCTTGTTATCGCCCACAAACATCGCCCTTATTTCGCTGGCCTGTGTGGATCGATCAGTTGCGGTTTCTGCAGTGGAAAGCGTCCCGCCTCGCCGCATACTGATGCTCATCTTGCTCGCGATTACCGAAGCGAAGCGCCATTGCTGCTGCGTGGGGGCTATAATCGATCTGCGGAATCCATGAGTGATCGGCCCTTCGCGTGCCCCCTCACCCCAGGCTCTGTCTTGCGGAGGGTCTGCTTGAACTTCCGGAAATTCGTGCATCTAGATATTGCGATCGGGCCGCAGGTTGACTGGTAGGCGACTGGCCGTAGGGACGCGTGTTTGTAGAGACGGAGTGGTCAGCGGAATGCTTGTAAACAGTTGGCCTGAAGGTTTACTGCTTCAGAAATCACGTGCTGCCGATCGGTACGCTAATCCGTTGAACGTCTAAAAGCGCCATTGTAAATTAAGAGTAATAAGGTAAAGTTGTCCCTGTGCTTATCTAATTAAACACAACGCCATGAAGGAGTATGGGGAACTACATTTGAATTGAAGTTGGCACCAGATGGAGGTGAATGGTCAGCATCACACCCCGGCCGCTTTATCCCCGGTACCCATTGGAAAGGAGGTTGTGTGGACCACAGCCGGTGTGGACGACGTGAAGAAGAGAAAATTCTCGACCCTACCGGGACTCGAACTCTGACCTCTCGGTCGCCCAGCCCGTAGACAGTCTCTATACCGACTGCGCTATCCCTACTCACAATTAAGATTAGTAATGTGGGCAAATGTTCACAGTAGCGCCGCGGACCGTAGGGTTTTCACCTCTCGTCTAGCCCCAACCTTCGATATTATGCAGCGTGGTATTCAGCAAGCTAGCCCGTCGCATTCAAATTTCAGCCAGGACTCCGACGAGATTTTTCTCAGCCCCTCCAGGGACATGCCGACGTAGTACCTTAAATTATACCACACCACCACCTTCGTATTATGCACCAGTTAACCTGCCATACGCACATTGTGCAGCAAGATGGAGTGATCTACAGAAGAAATAAAGTTGCAAAAATGTGACACCGTTTAGTGTGGTTAATGTGAATCGACGTTTCGGAGGAATGTTACTGTCCCCGTCTTCGTGCTTGAAGAGTAAGCTAAGCGAGCACCAAGCAGAGCGGACTGCACGGCGTCACAAATTGGCACGCCTGCGAAATAGAGAAGATTATCGCAGATGGTGTCGATTTTACTAAAACCTGGCAAAAATCATGCTAAATGCTTTAGAATATAGGTTAGGATGCAGATAGTCGCGTGTATTCATTTCGCGTCCTACCCAGGACGTTTTTTATCTCTAGAAATTAGGAAGACGTAGACTTTAATGGAAGGGTAATATTAAGATGGATCTTGGAGACAGGATGAGGGGTGAACTGGATTCATGTGGCTCATGTTAGGGACCATTTGAGGGCTCTTAATGAACCTTCGGTTCCCTAGAATGTTGGGAAATTCTTGAGTAGTTGAGAGAGAGGCGTCTTCTCCAGAAGGATTCAATTCAGTGGAGTTGATATGGGTTGGTTCGTTGGTTGTGCTCGATGCATGGGCTCTGCCTCTCCCCACAGCTGACAGCCAGCGCCCCTCAGCAGCAGATCGCTGCAACAGGTGCTTCATAGTAAACATGCACATCAGCCACAGGCAGGGCGCCCAGATTTTCGGGTTAGTCTGCAGTCTGCTGGTCACGAATGCTGTGGGGCCCGTTGTGCATGGGCTCAGTACTTGCCGCCATCGAACCAAGAGGTGAAGAACGTTCCTGTGCCTCCACCCGACCCCTTTCAACGATTGAACCAGTTAACCTGTATATTTTACGTTATTCCATTGAAGGCCATACCAACATCGTGTATAATTCCCTGCAGTCAGCAATGGCTGATCATCTAACCTTTCTACGTCACTTCAACCGAGATAGCCACAGCCTTGTGCGGTAAATCATGACAGAACAAACCTCTGTTGATTATTCTGTAACCAATCATGAAAAATATGGCGGGACGTGTATGAAAAGAACAGGGCGAAGAAGAAATATAATTATGTGGCCATCCTGCTGCCCTCAGTGCACCAGAATTTTTCTTTGCCACGTGGCTGTCTGAGGACCTCGCACCACCAACTCTATCTATGCCCGATCAGCTGTCGCATGGTCCCAGAAGCAAGACCATTCACTTCCTGCGTTCAGGCGCTTTCACTTGAGCTGCGTCTTGCCATTGTCATTGCGCCGGAAGCGAAAGACAGTGCAGTCCACAGTTTCCTTCAATTCACGCTTCAACTCATGTCGTAGGACCCCCGTATTTCATTGTGAAGTAATTTGACGCAGAAATCCCACGCCCCGGATTAGACACCCCTTATGACCCCATGCCTCCGGTAACTTTCATGGGATATCTTGTCGATATGTTATATTTCCTGTCGTAATCCCCGTTAAAAATTCAACGGAGAGTCTAAAAAAAAAACTTTCGTATAATCGTCTTTTTTCCTTTCCATATATTGATGTATACTGTCGGAATGCCTCACCCCTTCTTTCCTGTTTCTCCTTTATGATAATGCAGTTTCAGCGAATTCGCTTGCCGTTCGATGAATAAAGCCAAGTGTCGCATCGTAACATCGACCTTCCATTCCAGCATGGCAGGAATAGCCTATTCTGTATGTGCGTACTTGCGAACCCCGCATTTCGGTGGAATTGTGACAGTTTTTGTTTTTCTCGCTAACCAGAGAACAGAGTGGGCATATGTTGTTTATTGATCGCCATTGATATCGTCTCGCACAGTGTAGGTTTGCTTTGTAGGATGATAGTGGAGAGTGGGTCGGACAGCATTCTGGTTAAGTATGAGATATTATCTCAGTATCTGCCTGAAGGACCTGGGAAGACTACGACGAACTGCAGGATAGCCGGTTTTCGAGCCGAGATCTGAGGCCAGATCCTGCAGAATACGACGCAGGAGAGCGACTGTCGTATCAGTCCTTGAAGGGCGGCAGTAACAGACCGTGAATAACCACAAAAACATTTTAACGATCACAAAAGTAATAACCCAATATTTTTTTATGTAAGCCGTAAACTCCGAAAATGGGAAATAGATAGCTTTAGTGATTATTATAAACACAAGCGTGAATGTGAAAACTTGAAGTTTACATACGTATGTATAGATGCTTTTACCAGATTTTCTGATAAGCAGTGGGACTGGAATGCAGTCCACTCAGCCTCGTGAGGATAATTGAGGAGCTACTTGAATGGAAAAGTAGCGGCTCCGGTCTAGAAAACAGAAATTAACAGCCGTGGGGATTCGTTGCGCTGACCACGCGATACCCTCTGTCCGCTAAAGTTGGCACTAATTTCGCCGACAAGCGGCGGTCTCTCGGTCGGTATAGTTCGCTTGCAGACTCAAGCCACTGAGTTTTTTTCTTCTTCTTTTTGTAGGTACTTGTTTGACGCTCGCAGAACCCTGTGGTTCCAGGAAAGCGGTTGAATAAGACTGGTTTAGATCCTCGACGTCTCACAAACCCATGAACCTCCACGTTCTGTGGAATCAAAAGTGACTGTGATTCTCTGTAGTATGACATCCTGTACTATGGTATGTGAGTACCAACATTTCGAAGGAATATACTGCCTCCATCTTCGGAGAAGAAACAGTTTTGTTGTTGACGCAGTTTGTTTTAGTATATTGGAAAATGAAACCGGACGGAGAACGTGTGTTTGTGTAAATGCATAACGGGTTAAAGCAGCCAGGGTGTGAAACTGACGACATCTCTACTAGTTAAGAATGTCTGGAGATATACCTCCGCACTTCGTGATGTGGCGCCGAATTTATCGCAAGGGCAGATGTACCGAAGTACCCCAGCTCTAGAAACTATAAAGAACAGGCATAATGTTTGTACCCCTTGTCCGAAAGTGTTATCTGTTTACTCAGAAGCGAGAATGGGTCATTCGTTCTTTGATTAATCACCGCGTCCTGGGGGAGCGGAGGCTATGCTCCACTCATCCTCTGGCTCATTTTCCACGAACATTGTGCCGAGTATTAGAGAGCATTGGTAAGTCGTGTGGCTATGTGGAAACAGATCCATTTGAATCAGATTTTCAGTAACTCGCGCTGCACAGACTTAAGGAAAGGTAGAATTGACTTGGACGTTGCGTGGAAGTAGATTCTGAGTCCGACATTCTGGCCTCTATCGGTGGAGAAGAAAAGTTCTGTGTTCCTGCTGGGAACTGAACTGTAGCCAATCAGCTCGTAAAGAGGCGCGTAGCCAACGAAGCCTGCTGACATTGCATAGGTGTGCCCCATAAACTCTGTTGAGCCAAACAACTTGCGTTCATCTTTCGGCGTGCACCAGACAAAGAGAAAGTTTGTGCATTTGTTAGTAGTCACCACACCGAGGATATCAACCTCATATCAAGAGATATCTGTCTGTTGGGCTCATTCTCTCATGCTTTTTATCTGTGCAACAGCGAGGTCCGAGGTTCGCTGCCCTGCGAACATCAGTCTTTCAATATCAAAACATGGACGCCCCGTGCATATGCAAGGCATCTATTGTGTTCGGACAAGCATATGGCGATGCGCATGCGTGATGGACAGCCGGAGCGATGACCTCTAGCACGTTGCTGATGTCATGACGGGGGGAAGGAGGACATGTCGTATTTCCGGTGGCTGTTCGGCCTGCCATGGCTGTAGGTTGGCAGGGAGCTGGAAGTGTGCTCCCTAACCTCTGGATTCGTCAGGAAGCAAGTACATAAGTACTACTGAACACCCATTGAGGAGAATTCAGCGATACATAGCTTTTGTATTGCAAGTTCCCCTTCTTTCGTATACCTTTCCAGTCCTGCATGTTATAGAATGTGTTGAGGCTAACGTTTGACGCCATATCCCACGAATAACACGCACAAATGGTCAGTGATTAGCCATACCTTTTATGTAGTTAGTTGAGGCACTATGATACAAGCCGGAAGGTCGCGGGCTCTGAACCCTATGAGATGGATTTTTTCAATTTACCTAATCCTTCCAGCCGCTCTGTGGCCCTGGGGACCACTCAGCATCTAACAGAAATGAGTACCAGGAATATACCTGGGGGTAAAAGGCGGCCGCCGCGTAAGACTGACAACCTCACCGCCATCTATGAGCCGATTGTCTAGAAAATGTGGGAGCCTCAACATCTCACAACCTTATGGGCCTTCACGGCCAGTTAGAGGGATACCTTTACTTTTTATTTTGCTTCAGATATGTAGATCAGAATATAAATACTCACAGAATAGACACAATAGATTGAAACAAAAGGCTGCTCGCTGGTTTGTGACTTACAGCATAACTTCTCCATTCTTGCCACCTTTTGACGCTCGACAGTTCGTTGCGCTGACCACGCAACACCCTCTATCCGCTAAAGTTGGTACTAACTTCGCCGATAAGCAGCGACCTCTCGGCCGGTATAGTTCGCTTGCAGACTACAGGCCACGGAGTTTAGCTCACAGAATCGTTGGTTGTAGATAAATGATGAACTTTATTAAACGAAAATGTGATACAGACTAAGTTCTGCCGAGACTCACGACTCTCAGGAGAAGAGACTCAAATCGAAGTTTGATGCTGAAGCTGAGTGACAACCGGGCTTAATGTTTTGCGAGGTTATAATTGCTTCAATAAGGAAATTTCCGTGACGTGGCGTACCACAGTACTTCCAGTTTCTGCACCCCCAGGGCCCCTTATCTCGGAATCTCATTATTTGGTCCACTTCAAAGGCTGCTGGAAACACGCTTGTTTACTTGACCTCTCTGGTCGCCACAAGCAATGTCCCCCCTGTGGCGACACCCACTAAATTACTTCACATGATAACCACTCAGCAACTTCCCTTCCAATACATTTCTACATATCACTAAACTAATACTTTTGACGGTGTTCTGGATTCCCAGTTTGTGGTTCGCAACCCACAGATACGAGAAATGGATCTGTATAGAAACAAACGAACTCCGTGGTTTTAGTCCTGAAGCGAATTATAGCGACCGCCGCTTGTCGGCAAAGTTAGTGCCAACTTTAGCGGATAGAGGGTGTCGCGTGGTCAGCGCAAGTAATCCCCACGGCCGTTTATTTCGGTTTTCTAGACCGGAGCCCCTATTTCCTTGAAATAGCTCCTCGGTTATCCTCACGAGGCTGAGTGGACCCCGTTCCAGACCCACTACTTCTCAGAAAATCTGGTAGCACCGGGAATAGAACCTGGGACCTCTGAACCTGTAGCCAGGAACTCTGACCACTAGACCACAGAGGCGGTCGAAATTTACCACATTGTCAAGCTTAAATCAAAATTGGGATTCTCCCTCGGGGAAATAATTAGTGTGTGTAGTAATCGTCATATAAGCACAGGTCATCTGTGGATGGTTTCCTTACTTACTTACTCACTCACTCACTCACTCACTCACTCACTCACTCACTCACTCGCGGAGCTGAGCCCTTCTTGAGGAGCCGCCAATTCTGCAGCTACTCAAGAATTTCCCAGCATTTTATGGAACCCAAAGGTTCATCACCGTGTTCACAAGAGCCCTCAACTGGCCCCTATCCTGAGCCAGATTTATCCACTCCATACCATCCCATCCTATCTCTCTAAGATCCATTCTAATATTGTCCACCCACCTACTCCATGGTCTTCCCTGTGGTATCTTTTCTTCTGGCTATCCCACCAATATCCTATACGCATTCCTCGTCTCCCCCCATTCGTGCTACATGTCCTGCCCATCTCATCCTCCTTGACTTGATCATTCTAATTATACTTGGAGAAGAGTACAAGTTATGAAGCTCCTCATTATTCAGTTTTCTCCAACCTCCTGTGATTTCATCTCTCTTCGGTCCAAATATTCTCCTCAACGCCCTGTTCTCAAACACCCTCAGTCTATGTTCCTCCCTTATTGTCAGAGACCAAGTTTCACACCCATACAGAACCAGAGCCGAAGTTATAGTTTTGTATATTCTAATTTTTATGTTTTTGGACAACAGGCGAGAAGACAAAAGGTTCTGGGCTGAATGGTAGCAAGCATTACCCGAGTTCAATCTCCTCTTAATTTCCTCCTGAATCAAGTTTTGCTCTGTTATCTGTGGATGGTTTCCTGCACTAAGGAAACTAATTGTGTCCGTATCTCAGCGACAGGGAAATGTCTTCGTTGCAGTATTTAATTGAGCAGAAATCGGAAGAAACCGAAATGTGCAGAACAGTGAAGGAAACGGCTGCGTCGCGATATCCAAGCACAGTAGGTTTATATTTCTTAATGAAATTGAAGGGAATGGGAACGATGCTTCGAACCGCGTCCACATGCTACATAAACAAAAAGCATCGCCAGTTGTCAAATTCTTGCAACGTACACAGTAGACCCCGTAATTTCTTAAGATCCTTTCTGTTCAGTACGCAGTGGGGTTCTAGGTGGGTGGACAAAATTAAATTGGATCTTGGAAAGATAGGATGGTAAGGTATGAGTTGGATTGTTCCGGCTCAGGATAGGGACCAGTGGAGGGCTCTTGTGAACGCGGTAATGAACCTTCGAGTTCCATAAAATGCTGGGAAATTCTTGAGTAGTTGCAGATTTGGCTTCTTCTCAAGAAGGGCTCAGCTCCATGAGTAAGTAATGCAATAGTGTTCAGGAAACTAGAGAATCCTGACAGGAAAGCTCCATGCGAACAGGAAGCCCAATTTCAAAACGCGTAAAAGCCTTCGAAGGAACAAAACTATGATCAGGATCGCGACGGGACCCGAAACTAAGATGGACTGTGCTGGCGAGACCAGCAGAAGTTTACACAACCGGCCGATAGGAAAGTGATTTGTCTGTGTGTGTGATTGAGTGATGCACTGACTACAGAAAATGAGAAATTCCAGCAGGCAGATGGAAGCAGCAGTGCTACCAACGCTATCGCCGCAATTTGTGGCTGGCTTGTTTCTTTCGTTAATAGAAATAGAATTGTTAGTAACGTTTCAGTCTGGGCCGCGCCGTAGCTCAGGCGGTTAGTCGCTGGCTTCCCACCGCGGCGGCCCGGGTTGGATCCCGGGTCTGGTCAAGTGGGATTTGTGGTGGACAAAGTGGCGCTGGGGCGGGTTTTCTCCGGGTACTTCGGTTTCCCCTGCCAATCTTCATTCCACCAAATTCTCCATCATCATCATCACCCGGGGCAGGTACAATAGGCCAATCAGTGGCCACCGTGCCGAATGGACCCAGTTGGACTTCACCTCCCACTAAGCGAAAAAACGTTTCCGCCTTCGGACTTTATGTCTTGGTGACGTAAGTGCTCGAATTCTCACGGGACTGAGCCCGAATATGACCGGCTACAAGAACTGTTAACTGGGGTCCGCGCTTTACCTTGTGCGCACTCACCTGTTCGATACAGGTGGAGTAGGACTACTCATAAACTTTCTAATTCGCCACAGCAAGCAGAGCGCATCGGCAAGTTATTTTACATGGGCGGCCACAGCGCATGCGCGAATAATAGTCAAATAAGAGATATTGCATTTGTTTACGTTACGCGAAATAAGGATACCGTGGCACATGATGGTGCAGCGTGTAAACTACTGCTCCTGTAAGGTGTACATGTAACGTTGGGAGCGGCATTGGCCTGGTTGCAGCCACTTTCGGTGCGTTCGCAACGAGGCATGGCTGTCCGTGTGTATGTCACAGTTCGAGAACTGCGGAAGCAATTCTCATTAAATTTGGCATTCGCCCTAGTTTAATTCATCTGTGTCGACACATTCTAGTTTTGTTTAAAACCGGGCAGCAGTAAAGGGACACTTTTTGAACTTGTGTCCGCGATTTTCGAAAGTTACTCGTTACATGTTTATAATGGTATTTTTTCAGTAGACATTGGGAGTAGAGCGAAAGACGTAGTTTATGTCCAAGAAACTAAGGACGAGGGCACACTAAGGAAACTGACAACCTCAACGCAACCTCAGTTTCTGAGAACTGTTATCGGCCAGAGTTGAACACATGTTACTGAATGGGGCAGCGCAAATTGAGGAAACTGAGTTGTTTCCATTCAGTAACATGTGTTCAACTCAGGCTGATAACAGTCCTCAGAAATTGCGGTTGCCAGTTTCCTTGGTGTGCCCTCGTCCTAACCTGGAGAGAATTTAAGGCTATATGTTCCTCCGAAATGTGGAGTCTACCCGAACTACACGGCGCTACAGCTCGAGCCGACTCTACTCGTTACAGTCGCTGCTGCTGTGAGATACGTGCCAAGTTGTTCAATTACACCTGCGCGTGAATCCAGAACTCCGTCGCCTTCGTCCTGAATCTCATTCGTGTACGTACGGTTGCGTTGGGCGTGTCTCGAACTGCCAGAAGCCGTGTGACGCGTTGCAGCTACATGCCCAATGCACACGCGTGACGTTACCTGCGAGCGAAACTGCGGTTCGCCGCTCAGCACAGTAAAATCCTATGCACTCTCATTGTCGGTGGTACCTGGTTTGAATCCCGAGGCCATTATACGGGTGTTTCACTAGTATGGTTTACTTAGCGACGCTATGAGTAGCAGGGATAGTGTATTTTTGTTTTTAATTTATGAGGATGATGGAGTGAGACAGTCCATTTGATACGTCAGCCACTAATTGGTCTATTGTACCAGCCCCCGGATGATGATGATGAGTGTGGAGCAGTCGGTGGAATGAGAATTGGCAGGGGAAACCAAAGTATTCGAAGGAAACATGCCCCAGTGCCACTTCAGCCGCCACAAAACCCAAATGACCTCTCCTGGAATCGAGCCCGGGCTGCCGCTGTGGGAAGCCGGCCACTAATCGCCTGAGCTATTGCATGGCCTTTAGTATCGTGTAGCTTCCAGCGATGACTGCTGAGTGGGTTGGCGTAGCGATAACACTCCACACTCGTATTCGGAAGGTTCTCGCTTCGATTCTGAATGGAACCCATGCAGTGCTGACTGAATTTTTGTGTGCTTTCTCTTAATAGTTCTGTCCGTTCCAGCCCGTTGAAAGAGAGCCTTTTTTCTTTTTGCCGGAGTACACGATGTGACATGCAAGAAGATAAAACTCTGTTTAGCATTTGTGGCTTTCCGTACACTACACAAACAAACGTCACAAGAGTCGCTTCATTAGGCCACGACCGCTTCCTAACTTTTTTTTTCCACTGGCTTTACAGCCCCCTTGGGCCCTGGCCTCTAATTTTTTTTTCATTTTCATGATAATTTTACAGGCGGTAGGACTCCTTGGACGAGTGATCAGCCCGTCGCAAGGCCTCTGCTACCTAAACACAGAATAAACGCATACACATACCAAACATCCATGGCTTGTGGGATCCGAACCCACGATCCCGGCTTCCTAGCGAGCGAAGACAGTACGTGCCTTAGACCGCTCGGCTACCGTGACCTGCCGCTTCCTAATATATCTCCCCAATTCATCATTCAGCCATCATGCAAGGATATGGTGTGACTGCCGAAGGCGTCGTTAAGAAGGTTTAAGACTAACAGCGAAGTGGATAGGCTGTGGAGGAAATCTGTTATGACCTAATTTGAGCTATTGTTTTAGCATTTCCCTGGAGAGAGAAATCGCGTTCAGAATAGGTGGTGTCTGATCCAGGGTTCGAACCCGATAGCTTGCGAATACAAGTCAGTAGTGTTAGCACTTGAGACCACTTGCTCAGTCTCCCCTCTTTGTTTGGTTCAGATGTTCTGTTTACTCTGTTCAGAAACCCTTTGAAGCCCTTTTCTTGCATGTCGTAGTCTTCTGTTCCCTTTCTTCCGTTCATTTATTTGTTTCGTACCCTTACGCCTTCCCTACATTCTCCGTTACAACACTGGATTGAGCTACAGCTTTGTCGTTCAGGTAGCACAGCCTCGAACGTAAAGTTGCCGCCTGTGTAACTGTAATAGTTCAGTCATGAGAGGACGACCGAGCAGTTGGGGGTTTAATTACCCGCAGAGATTGCGATTTCATGTTTACTGCAACATCCAGACCGGTCCTGGAGCCCACCGAGAATCGAGGATGAAATGGACGGAGCATGAAGCTGATCACACCTCCCTCACGATGTTGAGGTTACGAATGCGTTTGGAATTATATCTTAAAAACTCCGTGGCCTGTAGTCCGCAAGTGAACTATACCGACTGAGCGACCGCCGCTTGTCGGCGAAGTTAGTGCCAACTTTTTCGGATAGAGGGTGTCACGTGGTCAGCGCAGTGAATCCCCACGGCCGTTGATCTCGGTTTTCTAGACCGGAGCCGCTACTTTTTTCAGTTATCCTCACGAGGCTGAGTGGACCCCGTTCCATACCCACTACTTTTCATGAAATCTGGTAGCGCCGGGAATCGAACCTGGGACCTATGGATCTGTAGCCAGGAACTCTGACCACTAAACCACAGAGGCGGTCTGAACTATATCTTCGACGACATCTTTTATATGATACCTTCGTGGCTGGGCGTTAAGGTTAGGCACACGGACAGTTTTGCCTTTGGAAACCTAGAATTTGGGAACCGCCGTAGCATTTGCCCGAACGCAGAGAGAAACAAAGAAAATCTGTGTCGGCAACACAGGTTGCAGGACCTTTCGGATACGTGCTGACATCTGTCTGGCACTTCGACAACTGAAGGACGTTGAGGTTTCCGAGCACGTGCTGTTCCTTAATTGTTGTCAGAGACGTGACTCGTTTGTTGTAACAATAGGTCGGGTGAAATGGATGAGCAAAGAACAACTCTTTCAGGTTTCATTCGTCCAAATGAATTCCTGAGTGCATGGAAATACCAGATTGTGGCCCAAAACTGGCCGGAATCGGCGTTCAGTAAGATTGTGGAACCTGAATCTACGTATAAAAAAATGGAGAGGTCTGTCCGATACACAGAGACTCGATTTTGTTGTTTGGCTCACAATATGTTTCGGCTCAGATAGGTCATCGTCAGGTGATAAGTGAGAAATTTACAAGTGGTGACTGAATTCTATGAAATTACAGTGCTAGAATAAATTTGGAAATGTATAAGTTAAGTGAGGTCGGATCCTGCTTAATAACCTATACACTTTAAATTTGAAATAATAAAAATACACACGTATCAAATTAAAATTAAAATCAGAATAGCGTAAGATGAAAACCACTCTAAAAGGTAGGGGATTTCCAGAGGGAGAAGTAGACATTGAGGGAATTTAAGGAAATATGGGGTCGAGGTGGTAAGATGTGTTTATGTTGGCGAGATGCCGAGCGTGATATTTGCGGCAGGGCTTTCGTTTTTCTCGCCCGTTAGTGTTCAGATGGTCGTCTGATCTCTTCTGGCTGGCCGTGCTGCTTAGGCACTGTCTTCACCATCAAAGTAATTTTTTAAGTTCTTTGCCTACCTCACAGAAGACACTTCCTTCGCCATTACAAAGACCAGTTAGCTGAATGCTCTGTTTACTCTGAGAATCGCATGAAAGCCGTAGAACTGCATTATGTGAGGAAACTGCAGTTACTGAATGTACCAGCAGGCGGTGCCTGTAGTTATCACATTGCTCAAACCGGCCTGAAGTAATACGTTACGTCACAGTTTCCCATTTACTGCTTGTTCTCCCTCCCTCCTAACTTCGTCCTCGCACATCACAAGCAAGTCACGTGATGTCTGCTTACGTGCGTGACGTCACGCGCAAAGTGCTACTGACGTCAGCAACTGGCTTGTGATGTCACTAACATTACTTCTCTCTTTTTTAAATCTGGCCGCCAGGTGCTGCTGCGTGCTGTAGCGTTTCTTGTGTACGCCTGCGCATTTGTTATTTGGACAATTATCATTATCGGTAGTTTACTTCTTGTTTGCCATTTTGTGTAAAATTTTCTTCATTTTAGACCACGTAATTTCTATGCTACGCAGGCCTGGCTTAAAGATGAATTTGAACGGCCAGCTGCATGCAGTGCGTCAGTTCTAGTGCTGTCACAGGGTAACTGCTAGACGTTACGGTCAAATGGGCGACGCCTGCTCTTCTCCGAGAGGTTGTGGGTTCAATGTTCGCGTCAAGTCGTTACTTGCCTCGTTCCACCTTCATCGTGGCGACTCTAAGCTAACATAATGTAAAACAAAAAGGACCGATGGGTAGTACCGTGGCATTGTGTACGTTTCTGAACATTGTCGTCTGGAATGCGATGCCGCGCAGTCAGGTAGAGCTATTTCACTGTACAACAGTTTGCGTTTGACGCCCAGTATTGT
Source organism: Cryptotermes secundus (assembly GCF_002891405.2). Classification (NCBI taxonomy): domain Eukaryota; kingdom Metazoa; phylum Arthropoda; class Insecta; order Blattodea; family Kalotermitidae; genus Cryptotermes; species Cryptotermes secundus. The sequence goes on from NW_019743676.1 coordinate 391,062, forward strand.
CCGTCCTTCCCGCGTGTGAATCAGTGTGAAGCGTCAGTCGGCCGTTGTGACTGTTGATAGTTTACATTGTAGGAGTGTTGTGAGAATGCCGAATTTACTGATACTCGTATACTGTCCTCACACGAGTTGCAAAGTGGACTGATGCGGAAGGCGGAATTTTCGAAAATGTATTATACTAGGCAAGCTTGACAGTTGAACAGTAAATACCGGCATTAGAAACAGTACGTAATATCTCTTTCTTATGAACAGTTTGGAACTGTACAGTGAAATATCTTTCTCTCGGAAACCGTTCGGAATAGGACACGTACGTTGTAGCCGTCCGCCGACGTACATCTGCCACGACTGTCGCTCGAGCTTCAGTTCTTTATATTAGGCAAGGGTGTCCAAACTACGGCCCGCGGGCCACATCCGGCCCGCGATGTGATTTTATCCGGCCCGCGAAAGAACTGTGCAGAAATGCGCCAACTGAACTAATTTTCCAGTGAGTACTGGTAAATGTGATTCCGAGCTTACTGACCTGACATATGATACTGCAATTCGATGGCTTAGCTGTGGAAAGGTTCTTTCGCGCTTCTTTCAGCCCAGGAATGAAATTGATATATTTCTTACCGAAAATACCTTCACGAACCACTTTTATCAGATACCGAGTGGCTTTGGAAATT